>NW_015389018.1:276710-284860 GCF_001527695.2 Protobothrops mucrosquamatus
CAAGCGGGACTGGCCTAGGGGATTTTATAGGGGTTTTAATTACTTTTAAATTTGACATTCTTAAATATTTCATTTTAATCAAATTTTAAATTAGGTGTAATATGTTAGCTTTTTATCATTTGTCAGCCGCCCTGAGTCCGAAAGGAGAAGGGCGGGATATAAATACAATTAATAAATAAATAAATAAATAAATAAACAAGATCCTGGCAGCCCCTCACCCCGCCCCCCCAGGCAGCCCCACTCTGATGGGACCCGTCTGAAGGGGAAACTGTGGTGCTTTTACAAGAGAAGAAACCGAGGCAAAGGCAGCATTCATGGGAGAACGCAGAAGAGAACGTGGCACAAACCAAATAAGCACAAGCGGAAACCCCACGTGGGGCAGGCTGCAAAGGCCGGAGAGGGGGGAAGATCGCCCGGGGCAGAAGCCCACCCCCACCCAGAGGGTCACCCAACACACTCGCCCCGTGGAAAGGCCCACCGTCTTTTCAGCGGCTGGACACTCTCTGCCCGCCTCCAGTTCACAGGCCCCAAAGGAGGAGGAGAAGCACAGAGTCACCCGAAGGGTCTGCCAGTCTCAGCAAAGCTTCTCCCACCACTATCCAAAAAGCAGCTCAAGGGTGGCCGAAAACATTTAGCTGGGTTTGAGGTCTCCTCTAGGACACTAACACACACACACACACACACACACACAGAAAGATGCTTCTTTAATTTCCGGGGAAGAGTGTCAGACAGACACGAGGGGACCAGCTGGGGTAACCGAGGGCCAGGCCGAAGCCAGCGAGGACTTTTACAAGGACGCCCAGCCCTTCACAAGCACTGAAGCCCCCACTTGAATGGCTTTTTAAAAGCAGGAGACCGAAGGGAAGCAAGACTTAAAAGGACCTTGCTAAACAAACCCAGCAACCATTTTTTTAGAAACACCAAATTGCCAGCCAAGAATGTGAACCATCGCTGGTCAAGCCCCAATGACAGGCAGCCCACAACAACAACAAAAATTGATTTTCTGCCATCTGCACTCTCTCTCTCTCTCTCTCTCTCTCCATCTAGAACTCTGATACAAACTGGGATAAGGTGGAACCAGAGCAATAAAGTAATGAGGGCCCTGGGGGGGGATCAAACCCTTGCGGATCGATACGGCAGATCGATACGGCTGTAGACTCCCGGCCTCCAGGGGGCTTCTTTTCTTAGCCCCGACTGCAGGGCAGAAAGCCTGGCCCAGTTTTAGAAGGAGCTTCGCTGGCTTGCTTGCCATGAGGCTGGAGGCCAAGAGCAGCCTGTCAGCCCTGCGAGGTAGTCCAGAGAGGAAACTGTGAGCTGCAACGCTGCCTTTATTGTGAGGCTACAACAACAGAATTCGGCAAGTCTGAAAGC
This sequence comes from Protobothrops mucrosquamatus, assembly GCF_001527695.2. NCBI lineage: Eukaryota > Metazoa > Chordata > Lepidosauria > Squamata > Viperidae > Protobothrops > Protobothrops mucrosquamatus. The sequence goes on from NW_015389018.1 coordinate 278,082, forward strand.
GCTCTCTCCCCCCCCCCTGCCTTTACTTTCCAGAGGTTGAGGGAGGGGGGTCCCCTCTGAGATGCTTCTTCATCCCCCCTCCCTGTCCTCTGCTGGACTCAGACTAGTCTCTTCCTCCTGCCCCCCCCCCCGAAAGTTATTCTCACGGCCTGTTAGGGCCCCCCAAGTGCTTCTGAGACAGCAGCCTTTCACCCTTTGGGAGTGAAGAGGTCCTTGGCAGGTGGTCGTTGCCCCTGAACCAAGAGGTTATGATTTAAGATACACGCCCCTCTCCTTCCTCCCCATTCCTTACGCAAAGCAGCAGGCGCCTGCTCAGACCAGAGGGCCCCCCTGTCTCTGGGACTGGCCCCACAGCCTCCTGATTGAGGCTCCTCCAGGCTGCTTCTGATACTCCAGGCTGACCATCAGCTGGGGTGGGGTGGAGTGTGGGGCCTGGCTGTCTCCTCTCCTCTCTCTGGCCACCTCCTTCTGCCCAGCCCCCTTGCTGCACCATCAGGAGGGTAAACAAGGGGGGGTCATGCAATGGGGGGGACTGGCAGAGCCTTACCTGTCAGGGAAGCCCCTCCTTCAGACTCCGAGGGCACCACAGAGGCTGCCTGCCTTCCTAAAAGAACCGGAGCAAAACAAAGACACGAATCAGTTTTTTTGGGAGGGGGGTGTTGTGTCTCCTGTTCCAAGAATCAGCACACCTACCTGGCTCGGGCACTCAGCAACAGTGCAGGTGGGGGGTCTGCACTGTTTATATGCCCTATGCCACAACTTAGTGATTTGGCTCCATCTGTGGCTGAGGGGCTTTTATAGAGAAGCAGCCTCCGAATGTTTGGACTGCAACTCCCGCCAGCTGCAGTCCTGTGCGGGGGCAAGGAGGCAGCACCCCAAACACTCGGGACGATGCCTCCCTCTGCACGGGTCGCATCCTGCTGGCCCACATCCAGCCCAGGAGCTGCCCAAGGAAACGGGGGGGGGGGGACAGAGGCCAGGCAGCCTGGAGAACTCCTCTTAAGCAGAGGTGGAATCCGGACAGAAGGTGGGGTTCACAGGGGGGTCCCCCAGCAGCAGCCGAGGCTGCCGGGGCCACCTCAAGGGAGGAGTAGGGGGGTGGAAGGCTCACTCCTCCAGAGGGGAACGTTCAAGGGGAACTGGAAGAGCCACGAGCCCTCATCCCAGGAAGGTGTGGATGGACGCATTCAGCCGATTTCTAGAGCTGCCACTCACCAACAACTCTGGACAGAATTCAAGGATTAAAACAAACAAACGTCACGTTGGGACTGCAAAAAACGGAGTCTTCACATTAAATAGCACATTTTCCCAGAAGCCCCCCAGGCAGGACCAAACACAACGGGGTCCGGACCCATAAAGGACTCAAATGCCTCTACACGAATGCTGAAAGTTTAGGGAGCCAACAGGGTGAACTTGAAGCAACAGTGCACGAAGGCAGAGATGATGCAGTTGCCATTGCAGAAACCTGGCGGGATGAAACTCAATGGCTGGAATGCACTGATGGAAGGATGCAAACTACTCAAAAGAAACAGACCCAACAAAAGAAGAGGTGGAGTTGCATTGTATACAAAAGATCACTACAGCTCTACAGAAATCCACAAAAGCAAGGATGAAAACCTCCCAGAATGCATATGGGTCAATATAAAAGAAAAAGAAATGACATTGCCATAGGCATATATTACAGGCCACCCAATCAAGCAGAAGAAATAGATGGACTCTTTGCTAATCAATTAAGAAATGTATGTTGGAAACGTAACACAGTAGTAAAGGGAGACTTCAACTACCCAGATATCAGCTGGGGGACAAACTCTGCAGCGAGCAGGAGATCGAACAGATTCCTAACCAACGTAGCCGACAACTTTGTCACCCAAAAGGTGGAGGAGGGAATTAGAGGAAAAGCTACACTGGACCTAATTCTTACTAATAGAGAAGAAGTGATAGAGGGAGTTGGAGTTGCCGGAACCTTGGACCACACTGACCATGTCATATTGGAATTCAATATAATGCAAACACTAGCAATAGAATATAATCCAACCAGTGTCTTAAACTTTAAAAGAGATGATTTTAACAAACTCAGAGAGAGCCTAAGAAAAACTCCATGGATAAAAATTCTAAAGGGGAAAACAACTCAAGAAGCGTGGAAAACACTGAAAAATATGATCATAAAAGCCCAGTCCAACACAATACCACTGAAAAAGAAAATCAAGAAATCTAACAAGAAACCAGCATGGTTGCACAAAGATCTCTCTGATCAAACTGAAAGACAAAAAGGATAAATGGAAAGAGGGACACATAACTAAGGCAGAATATCAGCAGATAGCCTGATCTCCAAAGATGAAGTCAGGAAAGCAAAGGCTCAGAATGAACAAAGACTTGCAACAAAAGTCAAAGATAATTTTAAAAAGTTTCTTTCAACATATAAATAATAAGAAAAAAGTCAAGGAAACAGTTGGTCCACTAAGGAGAGAAGATGGCAAGGAAAGAGCAGAGCTGCTTCACTCATTCTTTGCATCAATCTTTGGCAAAAAGAAACTATAGCCCAGCCTAACAAAAACAGACTAGAAACAAAAATTAAAATAAGCAAGGAAATGGGAAGAGATCACCTATCCGACATTGACGAATATAAATCACCAGGACCCGACGGATTACATCCCAGAGTTCTGAAGGAGCTGGCAGATGTTATCTCAGAACCCTTGCACCATATCTTTCATAAATCCTGGAGCACCAGGGAAGTACCTGAGGATTGGAAAAGGGCTAATGTGGTCCCTATCTTCAAAAAAGGAAAAATAACAGACTCAGGAAACTACAGACCAATCAGCCTAACACCAATACCTGGGAAGACACTGGAAAAAATAATAAAAGAACAGATCTGTGAATATCTAGAAACAGATAAAGTTATAACTGGTAGCCACCTGGATTTCCAAGCTAACCGTCCTGCCCTCTGTGGCCCCTTGAAGACTCCCCACAGACATGCTGCAAGGTCCCCCAATGGGCAAACGCTCGACAGCCCCCGAGGTGCACCTGGAAAGGTGCCCGGAATCCCTTATGTGGCATAGGGAAAAGGGAAGGCGTCCGAAACAATCCGCAGGAGCTCTGCCTGCCCTGGCAGAGAAAAAGCCAGTCCCCATTCCCACCACAAAGGCCAAAGCCCCCCCCCAAGAAGGCCCCGTGCAGCACAGAAGTGGGGGGCGGGTGGGCACAGGAGACGCCCTCCCTGTCTCTGGGAAAAAGGACCAGAGCCCATCAGTCCTCCGTACAGGGGTCAGGCCCCATGGCTGCTCCCCTCCCCTTGGCTGGGCCCACGGAACCCCTTGGCCCCCTTCCTTTCTTGCCTTGGAGACCGGCTGAGGGTGGAAGGAGCGAGATTCCCAGGCACGGAACTCCCACCTGCTCCCGTGCTCAGCCCAGGGGCTCCTGGGAGGAGGAGGAGGAGGAGGAGGAGGAGGAGGAGGAGGAGGAGGAAGGCCTTTGAGACAAGGCAAGCCCGCAACTCTGGCCTCTGGAGCCCCCCTCTGCTCACCTCCGCCTCTGCCCTTTCCCATCGGGAACCAGTCAGGGAGTCCCGCCCTTTCCGCTCCCATGGCAACCAGGTGCTTTGGGGGCAGACTCGGCTGACGTGGTTTCCAACCCCAGAGAGGAGGAGTCGCCAAGACCAGGGGGGCTTCCGGAGGGGGCCGCCACCGCCGCCCAGCCAGGCCTGCTTTGAACAGGATCAACTAATCAGATCGGATCGGAGACCCAAAGTAAGCCCCTTCTCTGAAAGGGAACCAGCTGTGGATCTCACCTAGTCTCCTTCCCCACCGCAACAGCCAGCACCGCCATGCCCAAATTACCAGCCTTTTCTCACGGGTCTTTTAATTAAGACGACGAGGTTCTTCAGCTCTGGCACGGGTCCAAAAGCGAAGCCAGCTTAGAAAGGGAAGGACCCCCCCCCCGATTCTTCCTTTGCAGAAAGGAGGGTGGGTTTTTTTTCCTAATCTGCCAGACAGACTCACTCAATCTGGATGACGGGTGAAGGATTCAAAAAAAAGAATACCCCAGGCTTTTCTGGTCACGCAGGAAGAGCTTTGGAAAAAAACTGACCGCTAATTGGAAGCCGTCCTGAATTCTTCACAGCCACCCTGAGGCTGAGTTAGCGGCTCTGGAGAAGCCGTGAAGCGAAAGACTTCCAAGGGGCCCGTTCCACGAGGAGACCCTCAGGCGGAGAGATCCCCCCCGCCAGAGACGGAGGACAGACCGCAGATCTATCCAAGAGCCGGCAGAATCAATCTACCCCAGGAAAGCGCACTCTGATAAAAATATACCTGACACAATCATATTTTACAGTTTGGGAGAGAAGTTGGCATTCTGTCAGGTTGTCATGACTGTCTGCCAAATAAAGAGCAGGAAGGGCGTGGAAAGGGGCCAGGCAAAACTCAGACACAAGCCACAGATCTCTGGGTCGGCCCTTCGGGCAAGGGGGGCCACAGCCTCCAACACAGCTGGGCTGCAGACCAGAGCAGGACCCCAGGCGCCAGCCCTGCCCGTGGCCTGTCCCACTGAGGGGGTGCAAGAGCAGCCTGGGGACCAAGGGGGCCGTCCTCGACCCACTGAGCCAAATAAATGGAAACAGCCGCGAGAATGGCCCTTTCCGGCCAGTCCACGGAAGCCTCTCCCACGCGCCAAGGTGGGTCCTTGGGCTCCATCTGACTTTGCTGGTGGTCAAGAGGCCGTTTCGGTAGCTCCTCTGCAGGCTTCAGCCATGCCATTGTGATGCTTTGACGCAACTAGTCTTCAGCATCTCCCGTTCTTATTTATTTGTGTACAGTTCAGAGACCAACCGGCCCCAGAAGACTCCGGCCGGCTGATGGCCTTGACAGCAGGAGACACCAGAACACCAGAGGTCTGGGGAGACTGCCCCTCGGAGACAAGGGGTCCCTCGGGGAACCTGGCCCACCCCAGGAGGGGTCTTAAGAGAGGCGAGCAGCACTCGGAGGCCAACCGGAAGCCAGGGAAGTGCGGCTGGCAAACAGCGGTGCCACTTAACGTGGCCCAGGCTGCCACATTCTGGACCAGCGGTGGCTTCGAAGGGGCCTTGAAGGCTGGTCCCTGCAGAGAGCGCTGCCCCAGTCCATCTGTTGAGGGGACTATCTGGGGGTCCTCCTGATCTAGAAGCAGGTGCAACAGGTGAGCCGGATAAAGGCCCTCTGGCCGCGGGTGCCTCCTGGCACTGTCAAGGGAGCCAAGGCCACCCATGGACCCAACCACGGGCCGCTCCCCGGGCAGGTTTAGAATCAGAACGGAGCTGGAAGTGACCCAGGAGGGACCTGGCTGAGTCCCCAGCCTGGAGGACCACCGGGCTCAAACCCATCCCAGACCGTCTTCCGGGCACGTCCGCTGGACTCGCCCAGCTCCAGGTGGAGCTCAGGGGCTCCTCTGCCAGGAAGGGGCAATATTCTTCGCGGGAGCTAAGCAGATGTTCCTGGGCCTGATCCTGTCCCAGCAAGGAACAGGTCCCTAAGAGTCCAACGGGGGAGAAATGGCGACTTTGCCGCTCTTATTAGGAACACAGAAAACGGATGACGGTGGAAAAGGATCTCGTGGTCCATGGAGACTGCCCATCTGTCCAGAACGGGGGCTTCGGATCAGGTCCACTCTTTGTCATCCTCCGGCCGCCTCCACTGGCACTTCAGCTGCCAGGACCCCCTCAGGAAGCCGAGGGGAGCCTTGGGACTGGGACTCTGCCGCTGCCACGAAGGCCTCTGCCAGGTTGCCCACCAGACCCTCAGGAAGAGCCCCCGCCTCTCCGGGACCCAGCAGGGGCCATGTCCTCCACCCCTTCCGGGTGGGGGGGGGACACCAGCGAGCCGAAGAGGGACCGGAGACCATCTGACCACGGCAAGGGACCAGTGGCCACGCTCTTCACGCCACCGGATTGCCTCATCGCTGCCCTGAGCCAAAAGCCAGATCTAGGAGGCCACCACTGTTGCCGGTCAAGGTTCCCATGTCTTGCCCAGGGTGGGGAGGGGGGAGGGGGCAGGAACTGCCGAGCTGCCCCAGACTCAATGCTGGGCTGAAGTCCCGAGCCTTGGCCTTTCCGCCCTCGGTCCAGCAAGTCAGACGGGAGGGCGCCCAAGAGCAACCATCACAGCTGCCCTCTCAACTCACCCATCCCCCATCACAGCTGCCCCAACTCCAGCAGAGGGTCTCAGGGAGACTCGGAGGAGGACAACAGTCCTCCCCCCTCCCCTCCCCCTGGGCTCTTGGCCGAGGCCAAACCTGGATCCAAGTGGGGACATTTCCAAGAGGGGAACACTCCCCCCCCCCAACCAGGCCAGCCACAATACAGCCTCAATCCACAATACCAATACACAGCTCTGTGTTACCAGGAGAAAGAGGAAAAGGGAATTTTGGACTCAAGAGAGATTGAAAGTCGAACACGGAGAATCTCCAAGAAGCCGGAATCCGTTCCTGGGGCTCCTTTCTTGCACTAACTCGGCACAGGCGCGCTTGGACTGACCCTCCACCCACGCGAAGTGTCACTTCTTGTGTCCCACTGAGCAGTTTGGAAATAACTATTTTGCCAAAAGAGGGGGGGTCGAATGCCACCCACCTGCGCAGGAGTTCAGAAACTGTGGAAAGGTGGCAACACTGACCCTCTTGCCTACTTGTAGTGGCCCAGTGGGGGGGCGAGGAGGGTCTCCATTTGCCCCACCCTCTCCAGAGCACACACACACACACACCCGCTCAGAAGGGCCACCACCTCTAGTGCCAGGGAGCCCCATCCTGGGAAGGAACCC
>NW_015389018.1:287461-317014 GCF_001527695.2 Protobothrops mucrosquamatus
ACGCAGCTCAGAGGGCGGGAGGGGGGAAACCTTTCCACGCAGAAGGGACCGGGGGGGTCTCGGGCAGCTCCAGTGGGGCCCCGCGTGGGACGAGGCTGCAGAAAAGGCGAGGCCGCCCTGGGCTGCAGCATCGGGGCCGCCCCTCAATTGGGGGGGGCAGGGCAGGGTTGGAGCTTCGCGCCCCCTTCGGAGAGGCGCGCTCGGGGCGGCGGGGCGGCCCATCCGGAGGCTCTCGGCGGGATCCCCGAGGGAGGGGCCGGGCCGCTCTGCCGGGGGAGGGGGGACTCGGGGGGCGCCCCGGGGTCCCACAAGCGGCCGCCGAGGAGGGCCGGGCCATCCCCGGGAAAGGCGCAGCCTGGGGCGGGGAGGACACAGACAGACGGCCGGGCAACTCGCAGCCGCTAAGCGGGTCCGCCTGCCTCGGGGTCGCCGCTCTGGGCCGGGAGCTGCCCCCCCCTTCGGCCGGGCGGCGCTGAGAGGCGGCGGGCAGAGGGAACCGGACCCGCCCGGGCAGCAGGACCCCCATTGCACGGGGCCCGGGGACCCCTCCTCCCGGCCCCGCCGGCCCCGCCGCCCTCCCGCAGCCCGCCTCACCGGCTCCTCCGCCGCCGCCGCCGCCGCCGCCTCGGCCGCCTCCCGCTCTGCCCGCGACGTAGCCCTGCCGAGGCCGCCGGCCCCGAGCGTCTGACCGACAGCTCGCAGGGCCAATCCGCTCGAGCGCCTCCGAGGAAGGCGGGCTGCGGACGCCGCCGCGGACCTGGGCGGTGCGGCAGGAGGGGCGGGGCGAGGATGCGAACGGCCAATTGGTGGCCAATTGGGAGGCGGGGCGGTCCGTGGGAGGGGAGGGGCCTCGGAGACCCGCGCTTGGCCGGAGGGGGAATGGGGAAGCCCCTCCCCTTCCGCTACAACAGCCCTGCGAGGTGGGCCCCTCTCGAACTTCAGCGTCCCAAGGTTGGAAGGGGCGCGAGCAGGTGATGCCCGCCGAGCGCTGTCCGCACCTGCGGCCGCCTGGACCGAAGGGGAGCTCAGACCTCCCGGGCGAACCGAACCGGCCTTGCGCTTCGTCGGCCGCCCAGCTCTGCGTTCCCACGATCGGTTTTCCCCTGCGAATTCCCAAGTCCTTGGATGGAGGCCTGGGAAGGAGCCGCGCTAGAGAGCGAACTAAGCGGGGACCCGCCGACCTTCCTTCCGATCTGGCCGTGTTCATTTTTAGCCTCATGAAAGCGCGTCTCTCCATCCTTCCACTCCCTTTATATATGTCCTTAAAAAGATGCGGGCTTTTATCAAAGTCATTGCAAATCTGAATGTATGGAAATGTGACACCCGGATGCCGCCCCCCCCCCGATCATCCTCCCTGCAGTGACAACACCCCCCCCCAAGGCTTCCTCCTGATCTGGGCATTCTTCCGCAGGAGCCTTCTCACCCCCCAATAAGAGGAATAGGGATGCAGAATGCTGGGGGGGGCGGACAGCGATGAGAACACCCATCACCCATCACTGGGGGTGGGGAAAAGGGGCAGGTCCCAAAGAAGGGAGACCACCAGGAGGCCTTGGGTACATGTGGAATTCAGGGATGGGTGCCAGGCCATCTCAGTGGAGGATGATTGACAGCTGCCCAAATAACCGTGCCCCTGTCAGGCACGAAAGGCCAGGTTGACCCTTGAGGGGCCACTGGGAGGATAGATCGCTGGATAAGAGGGGGGGGAGAGATCTCATCCAGCAGGGCTGGGAGGTCCCGGGGTGTGCCCTCCAGTTCCCTGGGGGTTTGATACCAGGGCCAGAGTGGGGGAGATGATCCAAGGCCTGGAGACTAAAACATACGAACGGCTGCAGGACTTGGGTTTGGCTAGTCCAGGGGTTAGGCAACCTCGGCTCTTTTATGACTCATGGACTTCAACTCCCAGAATTCCTGAGTCAGCTATGCTGACTCAGGAATTCTGGGAGTTGAAGTCCATGAGTCATAAAAGAGCCAAGGTTGCCTATCCCTGCCGCTAGTCTAAAGAAAAGAAGAAACAGGGGTGACATGATAGCAGTATTCCAGTATTTGAGGGGCTGCCACAAAGAAGAGGAGGGGGGTCACGTTATTCTCCAAAGCCCCAGAAGGCAAAAGACAAGAAACAACGGTTGGAAACTGACCAAAGAGAGAAGCAACCTGGAATCCAGGAGAAACTTCCTGACAATGAGGACAATTAACCAGTGGAACAACCTGCCTCCAGAAGTCGTGGGTGCTCCATCACTGGAGATTTTTAAGAAGAGACCAGAAATCCACCTGTCTGAGATGGTACTATAGGTTCTCCTGCTTGAGGAGGGGGCTGGACTAGAAGACCTCCAAGGTCCCTTCCAACTCTATTCTCTTCAGATTAGAGCAGTTTAACTTGGGGAGCCCCTGTGGGGCATCTCTGAAGCTGGGCGGGGTGAGAGGCATGGCTGGCAGAGGGAGGTGGCAGACGGCTGGGAGGGTTGAGTAGCCACTTGCTGTTAGTACTTGAAATGAAAGAAAGAGGGTTCCTAAAGATCCAGGAGGGGGGCTGAAATAAAGAAGAGGGAATGTAATGGAGGAGAAGATCCATACCTGGATAGTATCTGGGATGGGAGAGAGCTGGTCACTCAACCAGGAGACCACCTGCAGTGACCAAAGACTAAAGAGCAGCCAGCAGGGGCCCCTGCTCAGCTGGGAGGAAGGAGGAGCCTATTGGATATACGAGCCAGTGGAACCAGTTGCCACAGGTAGGGATGAGTGCTTAGATGCTGGAAGTCCTGAAGATCACCTTCTCGTGATGTTCTGAGGGCTGCTACACTGAGCTGGGGGCTGGTCTGGGTCCCTCCGATTCCCGCTCAGGATAATGGAGGGATCCACAGACACCTCATCCATCCTTGGAGGTTGGTGGCCCAGACCTGGCAGCCAGAAGAGGCAGGGAGGGCCAGAGGTGGCCTGCAGAGCCTGGGAGGTGGGGGAGGTGAAGAGCAAGCCAAGCAGAGGGTCCTCCCTGCCCTGGGTGGGGGGGTCCTGCTAGACCCCTTGGTGCTCCAAGCTGCACCTTGCACTTCACTTCTGCCTCCGGAGGCCCCGGTTCTTCCTGGAGACCCAGGATCATCACACCACTGGCCTCATCCAGCACCGCACCAGCTCTGGTGCTGAGACTCTGCACGCGTGCCTGGACGCACCAGAACGGACGGTCTGCCTTGGACCAGCCAAAGTGGATCTTCAGGCCTTCCTTCAGCCTCCAGCGGGGCTCACCCTCGCCAAGCCCAGAGGCCTCTGTGGATGCACAGGGACACGCAAGGACTCAACCTCCGCACAGCTGCCGGCTTGCAAGGGTTGGGGCAAAGGGGACACCAGGCCGGCTGTCTGGCAGGCCAAAGTGGCTGCCAGGCAGGGGAGCCGACGGAGGCCTCTGCGGGGGGGGGGGAGTGGAGGCCTCTGCGGGGGAGGGGGGAGAGCAGCCCCTCCCAGCCCAGGATGAGCAGCGCAGGGCTCTGACTAGCTCTGGGACTGGCCGAGTCCCACTGGTGCTTTAGATTCAGAGCAGCGGTGATTTTATCAGGGGAGGGGGAATCAACCCCCCCCCCATTCACATAGCGGTGTTTTACTTCCGGCCAGCCAAGGAGGGGGGCTGCTGCAGTGAAGGCCTTGGGAGCCTTTGGGGAGGCGTGGGTGCCAGCCCACCGTAGCCCCGGAGGGTGTGGGGGGGGCTCGGGGGGGCTTAGCCCTCCCCTCCGTGCAGAAATGAAGGGACCAGACTTGGCTCCCTGGAGGAAAATGGGAAGGAGGCCTTCAGGTGGAGGAGCCCCAGTGTTGCCCCCCCTCCCCCGAGATATCCTGGTGGTGCCTTCTCCGAGGGCTGATCCGGCCCCGGGAGCCGCCGGCCTTTTGCCCGGCCCGGTGCGGCCCATTCCTCTTGGGTTGGGCTCATCTGGCTGGCAGGAGCCCCCTCTGGAGAGATTGGAGGGATGCCAGCCCCCCCCCCCCAGGGAACCGACGTCACCCGCTCGCGCCATCTGCTGAGGGAGGGGCACGTGCGTGCGTGATGGGGGGAGAGTGCCCCCCCAGCGCCGCCGCTCTCCTCCTCCTCCTCCTCCTCCTCGCCCTTCATCGCACGTCCCGAGGAGCCGCTCTCACGCGCAGAGGAACGGCCGGTCTCCATGGCGACGGGGGACGTGACGCACTTTGGGTCCACCAGACGCGCATCAGAGGCTGGCAGGGCAGAGAAAACCACAACTGCAAAGGGGGGGGGACCCACCGCCCACCCTCGGGGGCTTGGGCAGAATGCAGCAGGTGCGGGAAGCGGTTTGCCAAGATCTCCCGGGTGCGGGAGGGAGGAGCGCCCCCCCCGCCGACGCAGCAGCCGAGGACTGATCTTGGGGGGGCGGGGGGGGCGGGGGCAACGATGACCTCCGAAATGGCCTTACAGGTCAGGCAGAAGCCCCCGGGTGCTCCTCAACCCACTGCCAGCACCCGCCCCCCCCAGACCCATTTCTCCTCTTGGCGGAGGGGCGGCCTCCCATCACCCCACCGGTCCTTACACCACGAAGAACCGTCGCCAGCCAGGGCTGCGTGTGGGGCCCGAGGTTCAGCCCCGAGACGCCCCCGGGGTGCTGGGCCCAAATTTGGGGGTGGCTGTCCCGAGTCTGGCGGGCGGTTCCAGTCCAGGGAAGAGCCCCCGCCCCCCGGCCCAAGGCCCGGAAGAATAAGACCAGCAACGGGAGGCGGATGGGATAAATCCGTTTTTATTCATCCAAGGAAGACTATTTCTAAATAAAGGCTACATTGTACCGTTCGTTCGTTTCCGTTTTATTATTACATTGTCATTATAATATTGTCGTTTTGTCTTATGTGTCGGTGTGCGAGTTTCTCGTCCGTTTAAAAAAAAAAAATCCTTTGCGCAGTAGCTCGAATCGCCATGCGGGCCGCCGGGAGGAAAACTCGTCGGGCGGGGGTCGTATTTACAGGGAAGGCGGGGAAGGGTCGCCCGGCTGGGAATTTCGGGAGCACCGTGGATGAGTCGAGGCCGCCGCCGGGGCTGGGAAAAGACTGCAGGCCCTGCCGGGCCCTCTGACCGGCCGGCCGGCCTGCCCAGCGGGAGCGCCTGGCAAGGCGGCAGAGGCTCCGCGCGCGCCCGACCTCCGGGGCGGCGGCAGCAGCACTAGGCGGGGGGGGGCATTCACACGCACGGGGAGGCCGGGAGCGGCGGAGGGAAGCAGGTTGCGGGAGAAGGAACGGCGGCCCAAAGCAGCCGCTGGAAACGGCTTCCGCGGGGGTCGCGGCGAATTCGGGTGCCCCGCAAGCTCAGGAGAAGCTGCGGGAGGAGCGGCCGAGCCTCTCCGCCGGCCCGGAGGGCGCCCTCGGGGCTCGGAGCGCGTTGCAAGGAGCGCGCGTACAGAACGGGGGGATGGAGCTGATCCGTGCGCGGGCGGCGGAAGGCGCCCCATCGTGGCAGGTCGGGCCGTGGAGCCGTCAGGAGGCGCCGGAGTTGCACCCGGGACCGCCGCCGCCGTTCGCTCGCTTCTGCCAGTGGCAGAGAAGGGCTGCCAGGCCCGCCCCCGCCCCCGCCCCGCGGCAAATGGCCGGCTCAGATGGGGGGGGACATTCCCCCTGCCAAAGCAGCACCCCCACCGGATCCCACCAGCGGCGCCCCGGCGGCTTCCCCCCTCCCGCCACAAGCCCCCAAGAAGACCGGCCCGACGGCTTCGCTAAGGGGACGTGCTAGAGACTGCGGATCCGAAGGATCTGTCCTCCCCCCCCCCCGACGAAGATCGGCGCCCGGGGGGGGGGAGGCCGCGACAGGCCGTCCCAGGCCCCCACCGCGCCTCCGGAGGGCTGGGGCGGGAGCGCCGTCCTGCCGGGCAGCTCCGCGGGCATAATCCCGGGCCCCCTCCGAGCCAGTCTCCCGCAACCCCCGGACGGAGGCCCCCTCCCTCTGCGAGTACCGCTCGGACACGCCCGGCCAGGAGAACTGAGGCTGGGGCGGGGGTCAAGCAGCCCCCCCTTCGTATGCCAAGATGCGGCTGTTCTGAGTAGCCGGCAGGCGCCCAGTCCCGGTCCCTGCATGGCGGAAGGCCCAGCCTGGACCCGGTGGGGATGGGCGGCCCCAGCCCTCCTCCCAGAGACGGATCTGGGGCGCCGACGGAGCGGGGGGGGGAGGGGCAGCTGGCAGCCAAAGTGGTCCAGGGCAGAAGTCCTCTGTAATGGTCCTGGGCTGCTTAATCCCTTTGGAAAAAACCAAGATGCACTTATCGGACTCCAGTGCCTGACCCAAAGCACCGACGACGGGCAAAGGGGCAGCAAAGGGGCATCAGGCCTTTCCCCTCCAAAGGGAGGCCTCACTTGCCCTGCCCAGTCGGGCGGAGCCGGGGGGGGGGGACAGGAGGGTGCTGTGCAGCAGCTGCCATCCACCTCTTTCTGCGCCCCCACAGGGAGGGAGGGAGGGCTCTGGGCGGGGGGGGGAGCATGAGGGGTGCAAAGGCAGGAGCAGGCAGCCCCAGAGCCCCCCAGGCCCCCTTTCCCGCACAGCCAGGCTTTGGGAGCTTTCCTGAGTGGGTGGGGGAACCGCAGCCAGGACAAACGTCCTCCTGCCTGGGCGCTGGGCTGGGCCTGAGCCCCCAGCTGCACAGAGGGGCAGGCAGAGGAGGCAGAGCCCTCCTGCCCTCCTGCGGTGGGTCCTGTCAGCTGGCATAAGTGTACAGTTCAGAAGATGCCCTGGGTCTTTCGCAACTGCCCCCCCCCACCAAAGGTCTTGCAAAACCCCTGCTCAGATTGCAAATAGAGAACTGACCCCCCCCCCACTTCTGCCCCCTCCCCACCTGCCTTGCTGGCTGCTCAAAGCTGCCGGGTGGAGGGAGGGGCTGGGGAGGGAGGCCACACCAGTTAGTTAGACTGTCTGGGAGAAGCTGACGCAGAGGCTCCTTCCACCTGCCCATGTGTGCACAGACGCGCACACCCTGTACACAAGGTGTACACGCACACTCACCCTTTTCATGGAGGACCTGGCCTGTCCTGGTTTTACAAGCATGAAGCTCAACTGCTTCCGCTGCAATTTTTAAAAATAAAAGTAAGGCTCCGTGTTGAAGGGCACCTACAGGGCACGGTTGGAATGAGGGAGGCGCCCTCCTCCTCCTCCTCCTCCTCCTCCTCCTCTTCCTCCTCCCTGCCAGGGGCAGCCCAGGGGCCTCCCTCCCTCTGGCCTCAGAGCGAGACGGGCAACAGGGTGCCTGTCCAGCCTCCACCAGCTGGGGGGGAGGGGGGGCTCTGCTGATCCCGCAGGAGGGGAGGAGGAGAAGCACTTGCTATGGTGCCAGGGGTCCCCTAGCCCCAGTGGGCGACTTCCATCCTTCTCGGTAGATGGGGTGCTGTGTGTTCAGGGGCCCACCGCTTGGGCAGTGTGTTGGGGGTTTTCACCAGATGGAGGCTGGGATGCATAAGCCCCCCCCCTGCTCCTTTGCCCGAGAGGACCTGCTTCTGAACGGTCACCCAGCACGCTGCCTCCTGCGCTCTTCAGCCTAGAGGGAGCGATGCCCTTCTCTGCCAGCCAGGGTTGGCTGGCTCAGCCGTGGCTCCCCAGCCCATTCAGGGCCTTCCTTTCCCGGCCTTCCTGATCTGGACGTGGGCTGCTGCGGCTCTTTCTGTTGTTTTGTTCCAGAAAAAAACACACCCGTAAATTAAAAGTAAATAATGAGAGGGGTGTCTCACAATAAGCTTGCATGTTCACAGTCTGGCATGGCAGATGGGGGGGAGGGGGAGGGAGGGCCGCCTGGGGGGCCCTGCTCTGGTGGGCATCTGCCGCTTCCATGGGGCCAGGGGTCCTGTAGGGTGCCCCCCATCTGGCCTGCAGGCTCTGGAGCACCAGGGCAGAGAGAGGCCTTCTCTGGAGTGGGGCGGGTGGGCTGTCCCCGTGGTCCCCTCCGTTGGGGCCCTGCACTACCTCAGTGGCCTCCAGCAGGGCCTGGGTGATGAAGCAAAGGTGGGCTGGGGTCTGGCAAGGAGGACGGGGTGGGGGGGAATCTGACTCCCCCACAGGAGTTTGTGCAGGCCTGGCAGGGCCATCGTCGCCCAAGGGCCCCGCTTGAACGAATCCAGAGTCCTCTGTAGCTCCCGGCCAATGGGCAGGCTGGACCACTGGCTCTCCGTTGTCAGGCCGAAGTCAGTCAGGGTGCCTTCAGCCCATCCCATCCCAGGAACGGTGGGCCTCCTCTCTCCTCTGTTCCCACCGAGGTCGGCTTCAGGGGCGGGAGTGGAGGGGGCTGGCCACAGTCCGGCCGGAATGTCATTTGGCAGGGAGGCCTGACCGGCCCCCAGCTGAGCCCCCGAGTCCGAGTGGTCGGCTTCTGCTGGGGGGAGTCCAGGGCAGGGCCAGAGGGGCAGGCAGTAGGATCCGGGGAGCACTGAGAGAGGCAGGCCGGGAAGGGGTGCCAGTGGAGGCGGGGGAGGCGGAGGGCCGGAGGGAGACCAGACGGATGGATGGCGAGCTGGGGGGGGAAGGGTGGCGGGGGGGCACCTGCTGGCCGGCCGCTCACATAAGGCTGCACTTGCCCTTGATTTTCTCTGTCCGCTTCTGCTTGCCGGTGCGCTTCCCGTCGATGCTCAGGGTCATGTTGCGGCGCTTCTCCAGGTTGAGCAGCTCCTGGAAGAGCTCCTTGACGTTGTAGTTCATCTTGGCCGAGGTCTCCATGAAGGCGCACTGCCACTCCTTGGCCACGGCCTCCCCCTCCCGCGTCTCCACCTCCCGCTGGGTCTCGTCGCACTTGTTGCCCACCAGCATGATGGGGAAGGCCTCCCCGCCGCCCTTCAGCTGCACGATCTGCTGGTGGATGGGCCGCAGCTCCTCCAGCGACTGCCGGCTGGTGACCGAGAAGACCAGGATGAAGGCGTGGCCCTTGGAGATGGACAGACGCTGCATGGCCGGGAACTGGTGGCTGCCGGTGGTGTCAGTGATCTGCAGCGTGCAGACGCTCTTGTCGCAGCTGATGACCTGCCGGTAGGTGTCCTCGATGGTGGGGATGTAGGTGTCGCGGAAGGTGCCCTTGACGAAGCGCAGCACCAGCGAGCTCTTGCCCACGCCCCCGGCCCCGAAGACCACCACCCGGTAGTCGTTGCTCTGCTCCGGCATCTTGTTGGGCGGGTGGCTGGCGGGGAGGGGTCAGCGGCTGCCCACCTGGGGGGAGGGGGAGGAGGAGGAGGAGGAGAAAGAAGAAGGACCGTCAACCCAGGCAGGCAGGCAGGCAGAGGCCGACTCCACCCCACCGGCTTCAATCACCCCTTGCAAATCTGGGACTCGGATATCTTATTATTTCCCTCCTCTTGACTTAAAGAGG
This sequence comes from Protobothrops mucrosquamatus, assembly GCF_001527695.2. Taxonomy (NCBI): domain Eukaryota; kingdom Metazoa; phylum Chordata; class Lepidosauria; order Squamata; family Viperidae; genus Protobothrops; species Protobothrops mucrosquamatus. The sequence continues at coordinate 296,770 of NW_015389018.1, forward strand.
CTTAGAGCAAATACATCAACCGGGGGGGGGGGGAAAGGGGCACCAGCCAGGGGTGAAGCCGGAGGGCTCCGGACAGGAGCTTTTCCAGGGCATTGTTGGGGTCGCAAAAGCCCCCCCCCAGCAGGGTTGGTGAAAAAGCATTTGGGGAGCAAGAACAAGACACGCCCCTTCCTTTCCCCTCCCCCAGTTGCTGAAAGGCTGATCAAAAATGAGCAAAGCCAGACGAGGCAGCTGGACTCTGGGGGGGGGCCTCTCCAGCCCCCAAGTTCCCTGCAGCGTCAGGTCTGGGCTGGGGGGGGCTGGTGCATTCGCTGACGGAGCTTCCCTGGGGGAGGAACAGACTGCCTGGTCCAGAAAGATCAGCTCCAGGGGCCCCGGATCAGGGAGGAGGGGGGGGGAATTGCCTCCATCTTTCAGGTATGCAACAATGCCCCTCCCCCACACCTGCCCTTTGGACAGGCACCGCCCACCCCCCTGGCAGCAAGAAGGTCCCGGCCCATCCTGACCGGTTCTCCTTCCCAGCATGTAGAAAAGTCACAGGTCTAACTTTTTTTGCTTTCTTCCTTTTTTTCCTTTTTTCCTTTTTTGCAAGAGGAGGGAGCAGGGAAAAGCGGGGGTGGGGTGGGGGGGAGCGTCACCCAGCCACAGAGTTAATTTCTCTGAAATGATTCCTTTTTGGGGGGCTCCATTTTGCCAAGAGATGCCCTTGAGGAGGGGGCCCCCTCCAGGCACATGGCTGGGCCTTCTCATCCCCTGGCCAAGGGCTCCCCCCCTCAGGATTCTTCCCAGACCCCCTTGGACCCCTTCACCCTCCCTTCAGGATCCCTAAAGCACTTGGGAGGGAGAGGAAACTCAAAGGGAAGCATGTGGAGGGAGCTTGAGGCCATCTAGCCCAACCCTCTGCCCAGGGCAAAAACCCACCACTACTGCCTCTCAGACAGAAGGTCCTCCAGCCTCTGGTTAAGGCCTTGAGCAAGGGGGGCTGGGGGGGGCACCTCCCCGGAAAGCCAGTTCCGCTCTGGAGCAACTTTTCAAACGTCCAGCTGAAACCCTGGTTCCTCGGAGCGATTCTGCCTCCGGTTTCTTGAAGACGGCAAGTCAACCGTCTCTCTTTCCCAGGCTCGGCCTTCTCAAGGGCCCCCAGCCATTCCCCGGGAGATGGCACTCGCCTTTTCTGCAGCTGAGTCCTGCTGTTGGCGCACATTTAGCTGGTGACCCACCGGCTGCCCCCTGCGATGGTTCAGCCATCCTGGACTCACACCTCAGTTTTCCCCCCCATCAATATCAGAAGTTGCCGTCTCAGTTTGCTGATTCCTGCCCTGTAGGGGGAGATGGCGGCAACTTCTGCAAGGGCATCATGGCGTCCTGGCGGCCTCATTCCTGGTTCTGGCCCGGCCTGGGCCCTTTTTACGGCTCTCACCTTCAACCCGAGATCTTTGAGCTTCAGGCATCTTGGACCCCATCATATAAGATGTGACGCTGGGAGCTTTTTCCCAACGCGCCTCAGTTGCTCACTTAAGCCATGAGCAAGTCCCAGGCCCTACCCCACCCGGATCCTCCTGGGGGCCAACACTTACTCCCCCCCCACTGCCAAGGGTCTCTGTCCAAGGCTTTTAGAAATAGAGCTGCTTGAGACGTGGAAAGGATGCTTGGCCCTCCAAAGAGACCCCCAGAATTTCCCTTGGGTGAGATCCATCCAGATGTTCCTCAAGAGGTTTGATCCTCGGGTGGATTCAGGAACTTCAAGAACTTTTGAGCGGACATCCTCAAGATCTGGTGCTTCGTTCTTCTGTGGCTTCTAAACCACCCATCATAGCAGTCCCATTTACTAAATGCCAGCTTTCCAATAACAATTCGTATGCGAATAATAAAAATGGACATTGAAACAGAACTAAACGATCAGTCTGGCCCAAAGGACAACAAGCACTTGTAAGAGGTGTGCTTTAAAGCCTCTTTGTGTGTTGGAAGCCGTCTGCATCTGGTCCTGGGCAATGAGCTCCACGGGGGGGGGGGGCAGCCCCCCCCGTGTGGGAGTCTAGCTTTTGGCTGCCGGTGGGGCCTGGTTGCTTGCAGCACTGTCTCTCTCTCTCTCTGGGCTATCCCTGCAACCAGGGGCGTCTCGGGGGAGGCAGGAGACGGCCCCCGGCCCCATGGAGCGGCCTCTCTGCGGAAGCTCTGACCCGGCCCCCCTACCCTTCCGGAAGCTGCAGAGTCCTGGGCGCTCCCCAGGCAATGGGGCAGGAGGAGGCCTCCGAAGCATGCCGGCGTTATGGGTCTGACTCTTGGACTGCTTCAGCAGGATATAGTTCAGTCTTTTATTACCGCTTATGACGGATCCTTTTTTAGTGTTTTGTCGTTTTCATTGTGTGTCACCCTGAGTTGCTTCTGAGAGGCAGAGCGTGTTAATTGCGTAGCTCCACAGCTGAACAGAGCATGGAAAGTCCGCAGGGCCAGAGGGAGGCAGAATTAAACTTCAGGGGCAGAAGGAGCTGCTGCTTCGTGGGAGATGCAATCAGCTGTTTCCGTGGCTCCTTCCTCACAGCCACCCCAGTGGCCAGGTGGTGACTTAAGCCACGGAGGGAGCCGGAGCCTCGGTGAGCTGTGAGTGGCCAGGAAATCCTCCAGGTCTTCTGCCGGCTGTCTGGGCCAGGGGTAGGCAACCTTGGCTCTTTTATGACTCATGGACTTCTGGGAGTTGAAGTCCATGAGTCATAAAAGAGCTGAGGTTGCCTACCCCTGGTCTGGGCGTCCGATGGCATCTTCCCTTCTGTCTTTGGAGCTGCTGGTGCCTGCAGGTGAAACGCCTGAGGAGGCTGATCCAAGTGGCAGCTTTCCGCACCACGGCAACCCCGATGTTGTCATTTGTTGGAGGGTACAGCTGAATTAGTGAGGTCGCAACAAACTTGCAGAGCAGTCCAGCCATCTAGTCGCTGGCTTTCCTTTAGGGAGAAGTTCTGGGGAAGGAGCTGAAGTTGGCTGTCCTTCATTAAGCCCCAGACGGGCCCATAACACAGACAGGTGCAATTCTGGCGAAGCTCGGCCACTCCCCAGTCCGGCCACAGCCTTGGAGCAGCCCTGAGGTGGCACAAGATGGGGAAGACCATCGACAACCAAAAGGGATCTGGACAAGTTAGGAAGTGCTTACAAATAATGACACTGAGCAGACAAATGCAGCGTTTTAGATTAGGGACAGAGAAATCAGATAGCCGAGTAATTAGAATGGAATAGAGCTGGAAGGGACCTTGGAGGTCTTCTAGTCCAGCCTCCTGCTCAAGCAAGAGAACCTATACCATCTCAGACAAGTGACTGTCCAGCCTCTTTTTAAAAACCTCCAGTGATGGAGCGCCCACAATTTCTAGAGGCAAGCTGTTCCACTGGTTAATTGTCCTCACTGTCAGGAAGTTTCTCCTTAATTCCAGGTTGCTTCTCTCCTTGGTCAGTTTCCAACCATTGTGCTTTGGTGAATAATGTGACCCCCTTTTGGGGGCAGCCCCTCAAATACTGGAATACTGCTATCGTGTCTCCCCTATTTCTTCTTTTCTTCAGACTGGCCAAACCCAAGTCCTGCAGCCGTTCTTCGTATGTTTTAGTCTCCAGGCCTTGAATCATCTTAGTTGACCTTCTCTGAATTTTTCCCAAACTCTCAACATTTTTTTTGGTGATATGATAACCAAAATTGGCTGCAGTATTCCAGGTGTGGCCTTACTAGGATTTTATAAATCGGTACTAATACTTTGCATGATCTTGATTCTATGCCTCTGTTTATACAACCCAGGATTGTATTAGCTTTTTTGGCGGCTGCTGCACACTGCTGGCTCCTAGTCAAGTGATCGTCCACTAGGATTTCAAGGTCCCTCTCCCAGTTGCTGTTTTTAAACGAGGTCTCGCCCAATCTGTACTTGTACCTTTGGTTTTTCCTGCCTAAATGTAAAACTTTGCTTTTCTCCACACTGAAACTCATTTTGTTGGATAGGGCCCACTGTTCAAGCTTGTCAAGATCTCTTTGGATCCTGAGTTTGTCTTCTGGGATGTTAACTACTCCTGCCAGTTTGGTGTCATCTGCACATTTGATGAGTTCCCCTTCAATTCCCTCCTCTAAGTCATTGATGAAGATGTTGAAGAGTCCTGGGCCTAAGACGGAGCCTTGTGGTACCCCACTGCTTACTTCTGTCTGTGTGGATGTAGTGCCGTTGAGGACTACTCGCTGAGTACGGTTTGCCAGCCGGTCTATCCCACCTTTTTCTAGCTTACCAAGGAATAAGTTATGGTCTACTTTATCAAATGCCTTACTGAAATCTAAGTCTACTGTGTCCACAGCATTTTGCTGGTCTACTAGTTTAGTCACTTTATCAAAGAATGAAATAAGATTGGTTTGGCATGATCTGTTTTTGACAAACCCATGCTGGCTACTGGTTATAACTTTATTTGCTTCTAGTTGTTCGCAGATCTGTTTTTTATTATCTTTTCTAGGATCTTCCCAGGTATTGATGTTAAACTGATTGGTCTGTAGTTTCCTGGCTCTGTTTTTTTTCCCCCCCCTTTCTTGAAGATGAGAACCACATCAGCCCTTTTCCAATTCTCAGGTACTTCCCCGGTGGTCCAGGATTTATGAAAGATGTGGTACAGTGGTTCTGAGATAACATCTGCCAGCTCCTTCAGAACTGTGGGATGTAATCCGGGTCCTGGTGATTTATATTCGTCAAGGTCGGATAGGTGTTTTCTTCCCATTTTCTTGCTTATTTTAATTTTTGTTTCTAGTTTGTCTTTTGCAGTGTTGTTGTTTTTTTATGGTTTTTTTTGTGTATGTTGGGCTATAGAGTACCAGAAGGGATTCCTGGCTTGGCAATAATAATGGCAAACAGATCTCTGAATAGGAGCTGATTGCCAGCTAAAAGGAACCGGCAGCATGATGTGGGCTGCAAAAAACCGCAGTTTTAGCTTACATCAATGGAAGAGTAATTTCCAAACTACGGGCAGTGGGTCATCCTGCAAAATCCAGAGGAAAGTGCCAAAGGTGAACCTGGACTAGAAGCCAGATCCCGGGAGCAGAGAGAGCGAGGAGCTGCAGGGGGTTCTCAGGGCTGGAGAGAAGCAGCTCCCTTCAAACCCCTCAGCCCAGACCGAGACCCCCATCCACCCACCCACCCACCCAGCTGGAGGGGAGAATCCGGAAGGCAGACTCGGAAGGCAGACTCGGAAGGAAGGAAGGGCTGAAAAATGTTCCTAGCCATAGCTGTTTGGCAGGAGAACCAGCAACCGGAGATGTGCCAGGCGGCTTTCACCTGAGTTCTGTCACTGAGCAGAGGGTTGATCTGGATGTCCTCAAGCTGCCCTTCCAACTCCTTGGTTTTCCCATTCATGGCTAAATATCCAACTGTCCCAGAGACTTCTGCAGGAATCCTTCCTGAACACCCAAACTCCCACCTGGGAGGGACGAAGTTGTGCGGAAAAGAATTTCCTCCTGGGAGGGTTCCACCTCCCACCCCCCCAAATGGCAGCCCTCATTCCTGCCCAATTGTCCTCCACTTGCCCCCCTGGTTCCCAAAGCCCTCTAGTGGGGCAGCTGAACAGGGGTCGGGGTCGGCCCCCAGGCAGCCTGGCCACGGCTAAGCAGGAGGCAGGCTGGCCTTGCCGCGGGGGGGGGGCATCCCTTCTTAATGGGATCAGCAGTTCTATTTCTGCCTCCAGGTGAGGCGGCCTGTGGCGGCCTGCTGGTCCCCCAGCGAGGCTGCTTCGGGAAGCCGGCGCAGAGCAGGGAGTCTCGGAGCTGACCTCTCCCCAAAGCCCCTTCCCCGCTCGGCCTCCCCCGAGCGCCCCCTCCTGCCCGCGGCGGTCCTCGCAGCCCAGCGGGAAGTAGCGTCGGAGAAAGGCCGGCCTTTGCGGGGGACGAGGCGAGTGACAGGTCGGCCTTCCACGGTCGCCGCGGGCGAGACGGAGACCCCTCGGAGACCCTCGCGAGCTCTGCTCGAGGACCAGGCCGACCAGGGAGGGGCTCCAGAGCGGAAGAGGCTGCGGGGCGAGTCGGAGTCGGAGCCCGAGGCGCGTCTGCCCCCCAAACCGTCCCCCGATGGTCACCGCCGCACCGACACCCCCCCCCGGGCCGGAAATGTCCGCGGCAAACCCCACGACCCCCGCCCTCGGGAGTCAAGCCGAGCAGCGTTGCCCGGGCCAGAGCGACGGAGCCCCCCCCCGTCCAGGGTCTTCCTCCTGTGAACGGCGCCCCCCCCGCCCTCGCCGCCTCCCCAGCGGGCCCCCGCCACGCTCGCGCCCGCTCCCCGAAAGCGGCCAGCAGGAGGGAGGGGCGTCTGAAAGAAAGGCGGCGCGGGGGCTCCCACCCGGCAACGGGGAAAAGAGGGCCTCCTGCTGCCCCCCCCCCGAAGCGTGGGAGGTGAGCGCCCCGCATCGCCCTCCGAGCGCCGCCAGCCGATTGCCGATTTTTCGCCGACCTCCCTTCCTGCTGAGCAACCCGCCCCGAACTAGGGATTTGGGCCCTCCGGACAGGGCTGTCCACCACAAACTGACCACTCTTTAACCAGCGTAACAGGTTAGTCCCTGCTCCCAGCCACGACGGAGAACTGGACGGTACCCACCTTTGATTGGGAGGCACCCTGCCTCGACCCTCCAAGTCCCAGCCTCTCCCTCCTTCCCTCCCCCCCCCCCCGTTAAACCTCCCTGTCTCAGGAGCAGCCCCACCTGGGCCCACCGACCCAGGTGGGCCTGACCCACCACAGAACATGGGGGGAGGGGAGAGGTCTCCCTGTCCTGGGGGAAGCCCACAAGGATCTTGGGGATCCTGAAGCAGGATAGGCCCCTCCCTGCTTGCCCACCCAAGGATCCCTGTCAACCCCCAGAGCCCATCAGGGGAGTCATGTTGGAATAGGGGGGGGAGAGGCAGTGGCCTCTGCCCTCCCTCCTGGTGGCCGAGGGCTCCCCAGGGGAAGCCCATGACGGCAGCAACCTCCGGAGTGCAAGGAGAAGCCGTCACATCCCCAGGCTGGAACCCGTCTGGAGAGCAGGCGGGGGGGGCTCTTGGCCCACTGGTGCGGGGGCTGCTGGTGGAGGTCAGCAGATGGATGGCCAACCAGCCCTTCTCTCCAGCTGGGTGCAGAGTGGGGGGAACTGGACTTTGGGACTTGTGGGATTCTGTTAATGTAGCTTTACAAGAAAGCTTACCTGGTGGTGTTTCCTCCGAGGGCCTTTCCCCTCCCTTCGGCCTCAGGCCCCGAGAGCACCGGAGCTACCAAGCCTGGACCGGACCAACTTGTGCTCTCTGAACTGGTCACTGGCTAATTTTGGAGTGGGCCCAGACAGAGTGTCACTACATCCTGGCTTAACAGGAGCTCCCCTGCCCCCCCCCCGCCCCGGGCCTTCAGGGGAGGCCTCCTCCTCCTCCTCCTCCTCCTCCTCCTCCTTCTTCTTCTTCTTCTTCTTCTTCTTCTTCTTCTTCTGGACAGATGAGTGGGGAAATTATTTGTTTCTTTGATGATTGGTTTGTTTGTTTGTTTAATCTATCAAACTTCTTAACCGCCCCTCTTTCCCACAGACGGGCTCTATGGGGCGCCAGAGAAGCCCACCTCAGCCTGACCGGCTGCTCAACAGGGACGTTGTTGGGAAGCCCAGAAGAACGCCAAGTGTTCACCATCCACAGTTTGTGGAAGGATCTCCACACCATGGTCAAAGTCTCCTCACCAGCGAATGGAAGCCCCCACCTCCAGAAACCGTGGCAGAATAGGGAGGGGAAAGTCCGCATTCAGCTGTGGCAACCAAACAGAAAAGGATACACACACAGCCCCCACTATACACACACAAAGGGAGGGGGGGAACTAGGCTATCCCTTGTCGGAGCCAGATGGCTGTGAGATGTTGGGGAGCTGCTCCTGCCTTGGCAAAAAACCCCAGAGGACCCCCCCCCCAAGACCTCCTCAGGCTGGCACTCGGCCACAATGCCCTCACCTCTTGCAAGCTCAACCGAGACCCCCTTTCCGAGTTAGCCTTGGATGGGACTCGGTGCATTGTGACTCTCCAGCGACATGGGGGTCAGCCCCCTGATAATTCGGGGCATTTGTAAGAAGGCAGGAGGCACCCGCCGAGTGGAAGCCGATATTTTCCAGAGAGGTTCTGTTGTGTAACTAACGGCTCCCTTAGGACTTTCCCTCTGCTCAACAAAGCTCAGCCTCCCTGGGAGCAGGGCTGGGCCTGGAAGTGGGGAGCAGAATCTTTGGAGGCTGCCGTGTGCTGGGGGGGGGGGAGAGAAGCACCCTGCAGCCCATACAAGCATCCGGCTGGCCTCCTGTTCAGCTATTGCTCCCCAAAGAAGAATCCGCTCTCACCAGGCGAAAGCGCCGATTGACCGAGGGGGGCTATCTATGGGCACCCTGAAATCCTGTGAGCAAGACAGAAGCAGGTGCTGGGACCCGAATTGGGGAGGGGGAACGGAGAGAGCCAGGCAGCCTCTGTGACTCCCTAGCCACGTCCAAGCATTGGCACCTGTCAGCCTCTGCTGGACCCCCCCCCCCAGGCCTGGGACTGGCTTCTGCCGGTCACTTTCTAGAGCGTCAGGCTTCCACCCCATCGTCACAACTTGGGACTCAGGGAGGGGGCCAATGAGCCAGATGGAGGGTTTGGGGGGGCTCTCAAACTCCTTTCTGCAGAAACTGTTTCCAAACTGGGGGGGGGGCTCTCAGCTCTCTCCAAAGGCAGCTGGAGAGACCTCCCGACTGATGGATTAAACAAAGGGGGGGGGTGAGAGGAGGAAGAAGTGGATGGTTTCACGATCTTGTGTTTATCTATGTTTATTGTTTTAATTGCTCTTGTTTTTGCAATACGTTTATTGAACACCACAGTCACTCGATGTGAGATGAGTGGTGACAAATAAACAAATGAGGAAGAACTTTGGGATCCAGCCCACAATCACCAAGCGCTCCCTCCCTCCCTCCCTCCCTCCGAGAGGGGATCAAGCAAGAAACCCCATCCATTCCCCCCCCCCAGCCAGGGAGATGGCCGCCAAGCACCAGGGGGTGGGGGATGGGCCAGCACACAGCCCCTGGTGAGGCAACCCCCAGGGCCCCCCCCCAGACCCAGGGGGAGGCCACCTCATCTTCCTTTCTCTTGACATCAACGGGGGGGGCGAGAGGGGGGGTTGCAGACTGGGGAAAAAGCAGGCATAGATAAGTTTGCTGACCCAGGGGTGTTCCCAGAGGCTGGAGATGGGCAGAACAGGGAGGGTGGGGTCCGGAGTGGCAAGGCAGTTTTCTGGCTTGGGAGAGAAGTCTGGGAGTTGTAGTCCCAGCCCAGCGGAGTGGGGGGGGGGATACAGTGTGGGAGTGAGTAGGCAAAACGGCCTCCCCCTCTTCGGCCGCCCAGCGGGTCACAGAGGGCGACGTCCCCGCAATGGTGGAACTCAACTGGTTCCGCCCCCCCCCCGGGCTTCCTCCTCCCCCAGTAGACCCCGCACTCCGAGCTGGCAAGGCCGCGCCGCCTCCCTCCGCCCGGACTCTACCACGGGGCCACTGACGCAGGCCGGGCCCTACCTGGCTGCCGGTGAGGAGGCGGCGACGGCAGCAACAAGGCGGCGGAAAGGCGCTACTTCCCGGGCTGGCGGGGGAAGCGGAGGGTCGCGGCTCGGCCGGCAAAGGGCAGCGCGCAAGGACTGGCGGGGCGCTGGGCGCCGCGGCAAAGCATCCCGGAGCCCCGCGCCTCGCCGCCCGCTTGCAACCTTCCCCCGGGAAGCCGGGGACGGAGCGCGGAGCAGCGGGAGGCCGAGCAGGGGAGGCGGCGGCTTTCGCGCTTCCCGCCGGGGATCACGGAGCCCCTCCGCCCCTGCCCTGCTCTCCCTCCCCAGCGCTTCGCTCGTCTAAGTCGGGCCGTCCGCTGCGCTGCGCTGGGCGCGGGGANTTCTTCTTCTTCTTCTTCTTCTTCTTCTTCTTCTTCTTCTTCTTCTTCTTCTTCTTCTTCTTCTTCTTCTTCTTCTTCTTCTTCTTCTTCTTCTTCTTCTTCTTCTTCTTCTTCTTCTTCTTCTTCTTCTTCTTCTTCTTCTTCTTCTTCTTCTTCTTCTTCTTCTTCTTCTTCTTCTTCTTCTTCTTTCTTCTTCTTTCTTCTGGACAGATGGGTGGGGAAATTATTTGTTTCTTTGATGATTGGTTTGTTTGTTTGTTTAATCTATCCAACTTCTTAACCGCCCCTCTTTCCCACAGACGGGCTCTATGGGGCGCCAGAGAAGCCCACCTCAGCCTGACCGGCTGCTCGACAGGGACGTTGTGGGGAAGCCCAGAAGAACGCCAAGTGTTCACCATCCACAGTTTGTGGAAGGATCTCCACACCATGGTCAAAGTCTCCTCACCAGCGAATGGAAGCCCCCACCTCCAGAAACCGTGGCAGAATAGGGAGGGGAAAGTCCGCATTCAGCTGTGGCAACCAAACAGAAAAGGATACACACACACACACCCAGTATACACACACAAAGGGAGGGGGGGAACTAGGCTATCCCTTGTCGGAGCCAGATGGCTGTGAGATGTTGGGGAGCTGCTCCTGCCTTGGCAAAAACCCCAGAGGACACCCCCCCCACAAGACCTCCTCAGGCTGGCACTCGGCCACAATGCCCTCACCTCTTGCAAGCTCAACCGAGACCCCCTTTCCGAGTTAGCCTTGGATGGGACTCGGTCCATTGTGACTCTCCAGCGACGTGGGGGTCAGCCCCCTGATAATTCGGGGCATTTGTAAGAAGGCAGGAGGCACCCAGAGAGTGGAAGCCGATATTTTCCAGAGAGGTTCTGTTGTGTAACTAACGGCTCCCTTCGGACTTTCCCTCTGCTCAACAAAGCTCAGCCTCCCTGGGAGCAGGGCTGGGCCTGGAAGTGGGGAGCAGAATCTTTGGAGGCTGCCGTGTGCTGGGGGGGGGGAGAGAAGCACCCTGCAGCCCATACAAGCATCCGGCTGGCCTCCTGTCCAGCTGTTGCTCCCCAAAGAAGAATCCGCTCTCACCAGGCGAAAGCGCCGACCGAGGGGGGCTATGGGCACCCTGAAATCCTGTGAGCAAGACAGAAGCAGGTGCTGGGACCCAAATTGGGGAGGGGGAACAGAGAGAGCCAGGCAGCCTCTGTGACTCCCTAGCCACGTCCAAGCATTGGCACCTGGCAGCCTCTGCTGGACACCCCCCCCCCCCGGCCTGGGACTGGCTTCTGCTGGTCACTTTCTAGAGCCAGTCAGGCTTCCACCCCATCGTCACAACTTGGGACTCAGGGAGGGGGGCAATGAGCCAGACGGAGGGTTTGGGGGGCTCTCAAACTCCTTTCTGCAGAAACTGTTTCCAAACTGCGGGGGGGGGGGCGCTCTCAGCTCTCTCCAAAGGCAGCTGGAGAGACCTCCCGACTGATGGATTAAACAAAGGGGGGGGGGGTGAGAGGAGGAAGAAGTGGATGGTTTCACGATCTTGTGTTTATCTATGTTTATTGTTTTAATTGCTCTTGTTTTTGCAATACGTTTATTGAACACCACAGTCACTCGATGTGAGATGAGTGGTGACAAATAAACAAATGAGGAAGAACTTTGGGATCCAGCCCACAATCACCAAGCGCTCCCTCCCTCCCTCCCTCCCTCCCTCTGAGAGGGGATCAAGCAAGAAACCCCATCCATCCCCCCCCAGCCAGGGAGATGGCCGCCAAGCACCAGGGGGTGGGGGATGGGCCAGCACACAGCCCCTGGTGAGGCAACCCCCAGGGCCCCACCCCAGACCCAGGGGGAGGCCACCTCATCTTCCCTTCTCTTGACATCAACGGGGGGGGGGCGAGAGGGGGGGTTGCAGACTGGGGAAAAAGCAGGCATAGATAAGTTTGCTGACCCAGGGGTGTTCCCAGAGGCTGGAGATGGGCAGAACAGGCAGGGTGGGGTCCGGAGTGGCAAGGCAGTTTTCTGGCTTGGGAGAGAAGTCTGGGAGTTGTAGTCCCAGCCCAGCGGAGTGGGGGGGGGGATACAGTGTGGGAGTGAGTAGGCAAAACGGCCTCCCCCTCTTCGGCCGCCCAGCGGGTCACAGAGGGCGACGTCCCCGCAATGGTGGAACTCAACTGGTTCGCCCCCCCCCCCGGGCTTCCTTCTCCCCCAGTAGACCCCCACTCCGAGCTGGCAAGGCCGCGCCGCCTCCCTCCGCCCGGACTCTACCACGGGGCCACTGACGCAGGCCGGGCCCTACCTGGTTGCCGGTGAGGAGGCGGCGACGGCAGCAACAAGGCGGCGGAAAGGCGCTACTTCCCGGGCTGGCGGGGGAAGCGGAGGGTCGCGGCTCGGCCGGCAAAGGGCAGCGCGCAAGGACTGGCGGGGCGCTGGGTGCCGCGGAAAAGCATCCCGGAGCCCCGCGCCTCGCCGCCCGCTTGCAACCTTCCCCCGGGAAGCCGGGGACGGAGCGCGGAGCAGCGGGAGGCCGAGCAGGGGAGGCGGCGGCTTTCGCGCTTCCCGCCGGGGATCACGGAGCCCCTCCGCCCCTGCCCTGCTCTCCCTCCCCAGCGCTTCGCTCGTCTAAGTCGGGCCGTCCGCTGCGCTGCGCTGGGCGCGGGGAGGGGAGGGGAGGGGAGGAGGGAGCCGACGGGAAGGCAGCGGGCCCGTCCGGGGGTCCCGAAGTGCCGCCGCAGTTTCCGGCAGGAGAGGGTCCCGTGCGCTGATTCCCCCCCCCACGCCGCCGCCGCAGCGAAGGATCTGCGGCCCCTCGGGGGTCACGACGCCCAGCCTCGCCGCACCGCAGCCCCCTCCCCGCCGCGGCCCCCGTCACCTCCCCGGGTCTTACCTGGCGCGGGAAGGGGCTCAGCTTGCCCTGGGACCGCGGAGTCGACCGGGACGACAAGCAGCCATCCGGGGACCGCGCTCCGGGCGGGCGCGGGAAGAGGGTCGCGGCGGCGGCAGGGATGCTGCTGCTGCGTCGGGGGGGGCAGGAGGGGTGCGCGTCACGTGTGAACGTCTCTGACACACGGCAGAACGGGGAGGCGCTTGCTGTCGCGGCCGCGGCTTCTGCAGCGCTCCCTCGGCCGGCGAGTCCGCGGCGGTCCCTCTGCCCGCGCCCCGCTTTCTTCTGCCGCCCCCCCCCCCGCTCCTCGGAGGGGCTCTGCCGCCGGCTCTTGCGGCTCCACGCTGCGGCGGCCGGTCGGGAGCGAGGCGCGGGCGGGGTCCTTCCCGGCTTGGGCGAGGTCTGGAGCAGCGGCGGTTGAGCCCCGGAGAAGCGCCTCCCTTGCCTAAGCCCCCCCCCCCGGGGCCAGCGGAGAGAGAGTCCCGGGCAGAAATGGCCGGACCGCCCAACCGTCGGAGTGGCTGCCTCGGTGGCCTGGACTGTTTTGCCCAGCAACTGAAGACTCCAGCTGCGCCTTCCCGCCCGCCCCTCGCCCGCCTCCCGTCGCCCTCCCCGCCTTAGCCTGGCCAGAGTGGGGCGCTCAGCCGGGCCCTCCTCCGCCCTCGAGGAAGGCAGCGGCCCCCTGCGGCGATGCTCTGCCCTGCGTGCCCCTCCCTCCCCCCCCGCGTTGCCCCGAGAAGGCCGGGAATTTCCCATGACAGCAACCAGGCGCCCGCGATGCCCACCAGAAAGGCCGGTGGAAGAGAGCAGGAGACAGCGACCTCCCCCCGCCGAAGCCCGGAGAAGCTTCTGCCCACCGGAGAGCAGCTCCAGCTGGCAAGCGCCGCCTTTACTCGACATGCCAGGCCTCCCCCTCCTCCGGGTATTGCGGGGCAGATCCGCCAGGCGCCCAAACCGTTCAGAAGAGGCCGTCTGAGATCCCATTGCTGGCATCTGGTGGAAAGGGGGAGCTTCCTGTTGACCCACAAGTACTGAACGACCTCTCAAATCTGGGGTGTGCCAGACCACCAATTCTGATTGTTGAAGAATCTGCAAGGTGATCAGGAAGTGACACCCAGGACAGAACGAGATGGTTCTGTCACACAATGGGATGGTGTGGAACTGGAAAAGGGGGGTGCATGCGGTCCCCTTGTTTATCAAAGTAAGGCTGAGAATGAACTAAAACTTGCAACAAATGTAAAAAATAATAGTTTCAATGTGTAAAAAACAAGAAAAAAAGTCAAGGAAATAATTGCTGCACTAATGGGAGAAGATGGCAAGGAAGGGATGACCAGCAGGGACAATCCAGAGCTACTTCACTATTCTTTGCATGTGTCTTTGTGCAAAAGGAAAAAATAGCCTAACCTACCAAAAACTAGAATCGTAAAAGACAGAATAGGAATGCAAATTAAAATAGGCAGCTAAATGGTAAGAGAACACCTGTCCACCCTAGATGATTTCAAATCACCGGGACGTGAGAGATTACATCCAGAGGTCTGCTGACAGAGGTGGAGCACTGGGGAACTACCTGAGGACTGTAAAAGAGCTGATGTGATTCCCATCTTTAAAAAAAGGGGGAAAAATGGACCCAGGAAACTACATACCAATCAGCCTGACCTCAATACGTGGGAAGATCCTGGAAAAGATAATCAAGCAACAGATTGATTAGTCTAGAAGCAAACAAAAGTTGCAACCAGAAGCCAACATGGATTTGTCAAAAACAGATCATGCCAAACCAACCTTATTTTATTTTTTGACAAAATGACTAAATTAGTGGATCAGCAAAATACTGTGGACATACCAATAGTATACTTCGATTTCAGTAAGGCATTTGACATAGACCACAACCTTCTTCTTGGTAAACTAGAAAAATGGTATAGACAGGATCACCGCTAGATGGATCTGTATCTGGCTGACCAACCACACTCAATCGTGTGGTCCTCAAAGGAGGGAAGTAAGCGGGGGGGGGGGGGTTTGCCACAAGGTGTCCATTTCAGGTCCAGCACTCTTCAGTATCTTCACAAACGAATTAGATAAGGGGATAGAAGGGGAACTCATCACATTTGCAGGTGATACCAAGCTGGCAGGAATAGCCAACACCCTGGATGATAGGCTCAAGATCCAGAAGGATCTCAACAGACCTGAACAATGGGCCCTATTTTATAAAAATGGAAATCAATAGTAAGAAAAGGTTTAACACCTGGGGAAGAAAAAACAAATGTACAGGTATAGAAGAGGTAGTATCTGGCTCAATAGTAGTAACTGTGGGAGGGATCCTGGAGTCCTACTGGGCAATCACTTAAATACAAGCCAGCCGTGTGTGGCAGCAGCCAAAAAAGCCAATTCAGTCCTTGGGTACATTAATAGAGGGACAGAATCAAGATCACGTGAGGTATTAGTATCACTTTATTGTATCTTGGTAAGATCACACTTATTGCGTCCAGTTTGGGCTACCACAATATAAAAAAGACGCCGAGTCTCCCCTCTTGGAAGTGGCCGGTGCCCAGGCAGGCTCTTCCCTGGGGGGGGAGGGGGCTTCTGGGGCAGGCAAAGCCGGATGCCAGGAGAGCTGGAAAGAAGATTTGACGCCAATCTCTCCATGTTTGGTTTCACCCCCAACCCAGCTAGCAGAGACACCCACTTCCTTCACAGGGTGGGCACAGATCTTGACCCCCCCCTCTTCTCACCCCTGCCCCCCGTCTCTGACTGATGGCCAGAGGGGGGGCCGTCTCAGTGCAGAGGGCTTCCTTCCGTTGCCCACTTTACGCCCCCCCCCACTGACTTGTCTGCAGCTCCACCCCCCCAGCTGCGGATGAGATCCACTATCTTGTGCCTGGAGCGGATCCTGGCTTCTCCCAGTTGCCCCTGGAGAGCAGAACCTGGAGAATACCTCCCCCCCCCCAGGAGCAGAGCAGGGCAGACAGCTCCATTATGGAACCCTTTTGCCAAGAACAGACAGGAGCCGTGAGGAGACACCCTGGTAGGGTGATGGGTCCAGGGCAGGCAGGCAGCCTGCTGACCAGCCCCAGGACAGGGGGCAGCAGGAAGGACTGGGGAGAGGGCTGCATTGTCAGGAACCGGGGGGGGGGGTGTCCCTTGTGCTTCGGTGGCAGTGGTAGCGACAGCCCACCCCCCACCCCACCCCAGCTGCCTTGCTTCAGCTCTCATCTACTGCTGAAGGAGAGAAAGTGGGCAACAGAAGCCCAAGTGCAAGGGCTGGTTAATAGGACCCATCTCTGCCCCCCCCCAATCTCGGGTGGAGCAAAAGCATGCCCACAGAACTGAGATGCCCTTCCCCTCCACCCCCTCCTCCCTGCAGCGCCTTAAACTGTGCCCAAAGGGCAACCGGTCCAGCCTCAGTGCAGGGGTGTTCCTGAGCATGTCACAGCCGGAGCCCTTCTCCGCCTGCACTGCACATTCCAGGCCGGCTACAGCTTCCAAGTGGTCTTCAAGGCAGCCCCAAATACAACACCCTGCGGTAGTCGAGTTGCGAGACTATTGTCCGATTGTGCGGAGGGCCCCCCGACCCAGAAAGCGGCACAGCTGGCACATATATTGGAGCTGTGCAAAGACCTCGCTGGCCGCAGCTGCCACCGGCAACCCCCAGATCAGGGCCCAGCCTCGAAAGGGGAAGTGCTGCCGTAGCAGGGACGCCAGTGCCAAGCCCTGTCCAGAGGGTGCTTGGCTTTCTCCCTTGCAGGGGTCTCCTGGGCCCCCCTGCTTGCGCTCCCCCCCTGGATTGTTTGAAGCCCCTTTTCCTGCAGGTTCCCCTGGCGAGGCTCCCTTGGACCCACGTGAGGACCCACATAGGGCAGGGCGGCCTCTTCTGGCAGAGACAGGAAGAGGCTCAGATCAGGCCAGCCCAGCTAAGGCAGAGGAAGGGAAGGAACGTGGGGGGCCCCTGCAAGGAAATTCCACCAGCGCCCCACACTCCTCGGGGCCTCTTCAAGAAGGAGAAGCCAGCCAGGCCCTTGCCTGCAGAACGCCCCGTCACCCAGGGCCTTGCCAGTGTCCAGGGGGAGAGGGCCGAATCCTGTCCCAACGCATCACACAGCCCAGGAAGAGGCCCCAAAGCTTGGACGAGGCCGTTCGAAAGGGCCAGCCGCAGGCAGAGGGGCGGGAGGCCAGGGCGGGGGACACAGGAAGCTGCTCCCCCGAGAGAGCAAAGCTGCAAAGGGTGGCGATGCCAGGCCAGGAACCGAGGCCCCGTAAGGCTGGGCAGGGCTAGCCCACAGCTCCCTCCAGGAAGTGGGGAGAAGCAGGACCCCCATCTTAAGCGTGAGGGACGAGGCGGGAGAGGACAGCCTCTTCCAAGAGTCAGGAAGCCGAGTGCCAGGGAAGAGAGAAAACTAGGCTGTGCCTCTCTCTGCCCGTCCCTCACGGTCGATCGCCACCCCCTGCCCAGGCGAGAAGCTGGTGAGGCCCTGGATGGCATTTTGCCCACAGAAAGGAGGGCGCTGCCTCCCCCGGAGTGGCTCGGTTTGCCTACAAACAGACGGAGTCACAAGGGGGGCAATGAAGGTGGTTTATTTCAGCCCGCAAAGGCTGGCTATCTTAGCACAATGGAGGTTAACGTCAGGGTAACAAAACAACCCACCGAGGTGGGTCTGATCCTGTCCCAGAGCAGGAATGCAATAAATAACGGCGTGCGCACACACAAGCCCACAGGCAGGCCGCTTCTCCCCCATTCCCCCCCCCCCCCGGCAGCTTCGAGGGCCCGAGGAAGCCTTGCCAGCAGCCAGGCTGATGCCACAGTTGGGGAGGAAGATGCCCGCTTGTTCCCAGCCGGCCAGCGGTGCTATTTTGGGTCCCAGCTGCCTCCCCCCCCCCAAGACTGCATCCTCTCAGCCAAATGATCGGCAGCAGAGTGATGGGTGGTCCTCCATCGCCCCCTCCCCCCACGCTCATACAACCTCCTGGTGCCGGGACCCTCCGTCTGCTGGGGCAGAAGGCCCAACTCTGCTTAGCCTTGATCAGGATGGGACCCGCTCTCTGGGGCCCGAGGGGGGGGAGGGAGGGAGAGAGGCCCGTCCTTGGGGTGACCATGGCTGGGGTGGGGCAGGACGGGAGGTCCCTGAGCTGGAGCCCCCGCAGGCGTCAGGAGTGCCTCTTCATTGCGGAAGGAAGCAGGAGAGGCAGGCCAGGCACCCGTTCTGCCTGGCTGACAAGGCAGCAGGGCCAACTTCCTGCCAGCAGAAGCTGCCACCCTGAGGGGACCCGCCTGGCCTCGGCTGTCTGCCCACGGAGGAGACGGACCTATCGAGGCAGGCGGTTCCTGGGGGCTCTGCTGCCGATGGGCCTGGGGCGGGGAGCAACCACTCTGCCGGCAGGTATTTCAGCCCTGCCACATCCCGAGGACCCCAAAGCTGCCTGGATGCATCTGGAAATCTTCGCTTCTCAAGCACGTGGCTCGGATCCGGCCCAGTGGAGGAGACTCTCTCAATCTCACATCCACACACAGCATCAGAGGAGGAGCTTCAAGGTGCATAAAAGAAAAGTGTCCTGGAGTGGATTAGCAGACAACCGTCCCGGAGCCGAGGGCCCCTTGGAAGAGCCGAGACCGTCACGGTTCAGTCGAGAGGCAGCCAACGCTGAAGGGCAGGGCCTCTGCTTGGACACCTGGCCTGGGGGGGGGGGGCGGCAAGACGCACAGCCCCTCTCTGGATTCCCAGGGCTGGTCCAGACCAAAAACACAAGAAAACCCCCAGCAGGCGGCCGAAGCCTGGACATCTCCAGGTGCAAAATAACCTCCCGGCGGGAGGAGATCAACTTTCAGGAAGCCTCCCCAAAGGACAGAGGCTCCCCCGAGAGAAGAGGGGGGACGTGGGGTGGGGGCCGGGAGACCTGCCCTATCCTTCAGTTACAGGACAGAGCCTGGGAGCCTCCCCCCAACCCACTGCTGGCGCCTGAGGGCAAGGTGGGTCCGCCAGCTGCAGTGCCCGCTTGTCTTCCGTCTCCTGGGGGCTACCCTGGCTGAAAAGGACACCGCCTTCCCAGCTGTCCCAACCCCCCCGCCCTCGTTCCCCCCCCCACCCCGCCCATGGGTGTTGTGAGGAAGTGGCCGGGGAAGAGCCCAGCCCTGGGGGCAGTGGGCCTCCGGGTGCCGCCACCGCCGTCCGGCTCTCCTCCTGCCCTGCGTGGGAGGGTCCTGGCCCATCCCAAACAGAACGGGAGCCCCTCACCACTTGAAGAACACCAGCCCTGCCAGGACCGCGTAGCCCAGGACCAGGAAGAGCACTTTGAGCAGCCGGTCGCTCTTGTCCTCCAGCTCCTTGGCCAGGATCTCAAAGAAGGTGACGAAAAGGAAGGTGCCCCCGGCCATCCCCTGCAGGATCACCGAGGCCACGCTGCTGGCCACGTTTTGGGCGCTCTCGATGCCCATGCCGATGCCGATGCCCAGGGGGATCATCAGGCTGACGGCGGCAGCCAGCTTGGACGCCTCCTTGATCCTCAGCCCACTTTTGGCCATGTTGACCCCCAGGGCCACGGCCACAAGCGTCTCGTGGATGGCCACGCCCAGAAAGAGGCTCAGGACCCTGTCGCCCTCCTCCTGCAGGCCCAGGGCCAGCCCTTCGAAAACGGAGTGGGCGGACAAGGCAAAGACCAGGCTGAAGAGCCGCAGGGGGCTGGAGCGCGAGAGCTCGCAGACGGCCAGCCCGTGGCTGTGGCGGCCGCGGTGGTCGGGCCGGTGGCCGTGGCCCCAGGAAGGCTCGATGAAGGGGCTCTCGTACTCGGAGTCGCTGCCCACGTCCGAGCCGGCGTTGAAGGTCTCCAGGTCAATGAAGGAGGGCTTCTCCTTCCGGAAGGTCAAGACCACCTGCTCCACAAACACGGTCAGGAAGAAGCCCACCATCATGATGGTCTCGGCCAGAGGGTAGTCTGTGGTCACGTTCCCAAGTTTCAAAACCTCCTGGAGCTGCAAGACAGAAGGAGCCGAGGATCCGAACTCTGTTCGCCTGCCGAGACCTCCACAGCCCTCTTGTGGGGGGGGGGGAAGGGGTGTGTGTGTGTGGGGGGGGGGTGCCTGCATTCAGAACTGCTCCTGACCCCTCCCTCTCCACATTTTGGGCTCTGCAGAAACCTTAAGGAGGAGGAGGGGGGGGCACAGGAGGCCAAGGACTTCTCAGAAACCAGGGAAGGCCACTCAAAAGGGTGCGCTTGGGAAACGGGTGACTTTGAGCAAAAAGAGCTGAAAGGGGAGCAGAAGAAGATGGGTGTGATCACTCCTAAAGGTTCCCTGAATTTCTCAGGGGCCCCAATTCATTCTCCACAAGGCTGAAGAAGGGGGTCTGTCCCCCTGGGTCTGGTCTTAACCTGCTGGGGTGTCCTGGTTGAAGGGGGAAGCTCTGCGGGGGGGAGGGGGCGGGAGGGAGCTGGGTTGCAGGCGCCCAAGGGCCGACGCAACGGAGGGGAGAAGCGGAGGTGGGGGGGCACCAGG
>NW_015389018.1:318463-326133 GCF_001527695.2 Protobothrops mucrosquamatus
CCTGGGCCCATCGCTCTTCTCTCCAGTGCCCCTGGCCGGCCAGGAAAGGGCCCCCTGGCTAACACAGGGGGAGGCCAGTCTCCAGGGGGCTTCTGGCAGGTGGTGCTGAGGGCAGGTGACCCTCCTCCCCCAAGGTCCTTGGGCTGCCATCTGGTCCATCCTACTGGCTGGAGGGGATCTGGGAGATTCAACAGGTTCAACTACCCCTCTGGGTGGCACCTCGAGGGGCGAGAGCCATGCTCTGGACACCAGAGGCCGAGGGGAGTCCTGGCCACAAGGAGAGCACTTGAGGAAGGAGCTGCCCGGTTTGGCCCAATCCCGGGTAGGCAGCCGAGTCCCCCTGCCACCCTTCATGCTGGGCAGGGAGTGCCCTGTTAAGCCAGTCCAGCCAGGCAAGTTCCCCAGACCCCGACCCAAAGAAAGAAAGAAAGAAAGCCACGTCCCCCCCCCCCGCCCCCAGAAAAGTGACAGCAGACTAGCCACGATCCTTAAAAACGTCCTACTGAAAAGCACAGGAGACGTCCTCCCATCTTCCCCGGGCACCGGTGCCAGTCCCACCAGCTGCCCCTCCCAGCCAGTTAACTGGGCCTCTCCCCAAGAGGGGGGCCATCCAGCCTCGGTGTGCCGGGATCCAGCAATGGTGACGAGCAGGAAATCCCAGTTTAGAAAAGGCGGCTCTCCCTGCTGGAGGATGGCACAGTCTCGGGGGGTGTGTGTTCTTCTGAGCAACAGGAAAGGCGTGGCATTGCCGGCCCCAGCGCTTGCCCACAGCTTGCCTCCGAAGGTCCAGGGTGGCGGGAGGTGCTGGTCTGCGGTCAGTAACTCTTCCGCTCCCCCTGGCAAAGTCCACGCAGGGGCGAGGCGGGGAGGAAGCAGGCAGGGAGGCTACGCAAAACAGTCTCTAACATGCAGATCGGATCAGGCTCGGTTCCCCCCCCCCCGCCCCGTTCCTTGTGGGCTTTTCCAAGGGAGGGATGGCTGGCAGCGGCAGCAGCTCGGAGGCTCTTCAGCTGGTCCTTCCCCTGGGGCAAAGGGGGTCTTCCTGGCCAGGAGCGGAGTCCTGAAAGAAGGAGACGAACATAAGCACATCATGGCCAGGAGCGGAGGGCTTCCCTGCCTTGGTGCTTCTCCCGAGGACAGGGCTGGGCTCCCCCACCTCGGACAGACTACCATGCGCCAAGGAGGCTTCCCTTTGCGTTCCTGCCCTGAGTTCGGCAACGGGGCCTTTAGCAGCCCCCCCCCCTGCTCCTGGCCTCCATTCACTTGGCAGGAGCTCTGCAAACGGGCCCAGGAAAACCACCGGCCACTGCAGCTGTGGAGCCTCTGACCAGGGCCTCCCTGCCAGCCTCTCCACTCCGTGCCTCAAGGCCTCTTTCCTTGGCCCTCTTCCTCCCATGGGACGGTCTTCAACTTCATGGGGGCAGATTGGGGGTCTCTCCCCAGAGTTCTTCCGTGGGTTTCCCACAGCGAGGGACGCACTGTAGCCGCTGGCCCTCTCTGGATCCCTGCGCTTCCCCCCCCCACCCTTTGGGTGTGCTGCAAACCACTCACAAAATGCCACGGGGAGGGGAAGCAAGTGTAACGTGGGAATGACCCTAGAGATTGGGGGTGGGGGGAGAGATGCTGCCTAGGAAGAAATCTGCCGATAAAAGAAGCAGGGGTGCCCAAAATCTAGCATCAGTCGGAAGAAACGCAGGAGAGACCAGCCCTAGTGGGTCATGCAGTCAAAAGATGCAGGGAGAAGTTTGTGCCTTCAGACATGCAGGATTTTGTTAACGCAGCCCACACGTCAAGCAGATTCAGCTAGTTGTATTTCCTGTCTGATGTATCCGGAGGGGGGGGGGGCTGACCTGAATCTAGCAAGTGTAAAATCTCCCACTGGGCCTTTTAACCGCTTGGGATCAATTAGCGTGAGTCCTTCCTAAGTTTGCCAAGCTCCCTTTCCTCAAGGTCATCCAGACGGTCCCTAGCAGAGAGACACAGATGCCCCCCCCCCAGCTCACCGGCAGCTGCCTCATTCCTGCTGCTCTTCGTTGCTGGCGCTGGGGGTCCGGCTCCGGATCTGGCTGCGCAGCTGCTCTATCAGCTCCGGATTCTGCTGCTGCATCTGCTGAGCGAACTGCTGGCCCCTGGACCGCCACAGGAGAGAAAACGGTCACGTTAACCCTCGATTGTGGGTGTGATCCAGGGGACACTCCTACTGGACAGCACAGTGACCAGGTGGATACAGAGCCGGCTCAAAAGCTACTCAGAAGCTACCTTGCAATCACTCCTCTTCCCTTCAAGCTGGGGAGAGACAGGGTGTGGGGGGGGGGGAGAGGGAGAGGCAGGAGGAGTAACAAAATCCAGTCCTTCATAGATCTGCTGATGACACACAAACGGGTGGGCAGCTGCAGACGGTAGGAATGAAATGCAAAGCTACCTCGACAGGCAAGATAAATCGGGCAAAAGGTAGAGAAAGAAACTGAAGTGGAGAGCCCTCTGCCTAAGGGACGGATTGGGCCCACAGGAGGCCTCGGGGGGGAGGGCTCTGACAGAGGGAGCTACTCCGATCACAAATGGCGCAGGAGCCAGCAGAGCAACGTGGCCGTAAATGAGACAAGCAGGGTGTCAGGCCGTAGCTGCAGTGGGAGTGTAACTGCTAAGTCAGGGGTAGGCAACCTTGGCTCTTTTATGACTCGTGGACTTCAACTGCCAGAATTCCTGAGCCAGCAGAGCCACGAGTCATAAAAGAGCCAAGGTTGCCTACCCTTGTGCTGTCATCATCGCAGGAAGCCACCGTTCCGCCCTACCGGTCCTTGCTCGGACCCCACCTCAAGAATCGGGCCGCGTTCAGGAGTCAAGCCGACAAGAGGCCGGCTCAGCAAAGGGCAAGAACCGAGACCCGGGGACGGGAAACAAAGTCCTATGAGGAGCAGCGGAAGAGCTGGTTCAGCCTTGGGACCAAAAGACCCGGTGTGTGTGTGTGTGTGTGTGTGTGTGGAAGGGGGGGCATAACAGAAGATCCGCCCCTCCCGGAAAGCTGGATGCGGACTGCCCTCACGGGAAGGGCGAGGGGCCCACGAGAGTCCGAGCAGAAGGACAGGGGGACCCGTGTCCCACTGGAGGGCCGGCAGGCTTTCCCAGCTTATTCAGGACTTGCCAGGCAGGAAGGGCTCTGCTGTGCCCCCCCCCCACTTTTTAGGACCCCAGCTAGGAGAGGAATGGGCCGAGGGATCATTTGGAAAGGATGACCAGTACTGACCAGCAGGCCAGGAGTGGCTTGTGGGGAAATCTCCCATGGGGCTGGGCGAGGAGGGGTCGCAAGGGGAAGGAGGCCAGGGGAGCCAGGAAGGGGGCCGAGCCGACTGCTACTTTCCTGCGTCTGAAGGAACGGACGGGGGTGTTGGGGGGAAGGGAGCGGCCCCGTCTACTACTCACGCTTGGATGAGACTGGCGAGGTCGTGGGGGGCCGTGCTGGCTCCTGGGGCGGCCACGGGACTCTGGCTGCTCGAGATCATCCCGGACATCCTGCAAAGGGGAGGGGGGGACCCATGACCCTCCGTGTGGGTCACATGGCCAGGGAGAGGCGCCCCAGCAGGGTCCCAGCCATGGCTCTGAAAGGGGTCGCTAAGCAATCCCACCCCGGGGTGGGAAGTGCTTTCACCTGGCACAGGGCCTCTGGAAAGGCTGGGGGGGGGGGGAGAAGATTCCCAAGAACCCACCCATCTCCCAACCGGAAGCCCCAGGCTGGATTGCTCAAGTCAAATCTCACCCAGGAAAGGCTCCCTCCCACCCCATGGACACCTGGGGCGGACCCTCCCCTCCCTCCCAGGGCCGCAGTTACTGGCTCCCGGCCTCTCCATTTGGGGGAGTGCCCCTTCTTCAGTAAAAGCGGCCATTTTAATGAAAGCTCGGTTTTGGCTGGCCTGCCAGGAAACCAGGGTTGGCACAGCAGAGCAAAAGGGTCCATGGGACACACTAAACCAAAATCAAATCCCAGCTTAACCAAGATCCCTGGCTTTTTAAGGAAACATTTCTTTATACAGAAAGCACTAAATTAAAAGGTGTCCTCGTGGATTTCAGCCAGGGCCCCTTTCCCCAGCTCCGTCTGAGCCTTTGGGGCCGGCTGTTCAAGCGCAGCCCTCGGACCGCCCCTCCCCAGAGCAGATCCTTCCGGAAGGGCGGGAAGGCCCGCCACCCCCCCTGCACACTCACAGCTGCTGCACCTGTGGGTTGTTCATCAGGTTGGAGGCCTGTGGAGGGAGAGAAAGGATGAACCATCCGGAGCAGCCCTGGAGCCTGGCCGGCCTTCCTAGGCTGCCCCCGAGATGAGGGGAACCGCCCTCCCCACAACCCTCTGCCAAGGCAAGAAGCACCTGGGGGAACTGGCCCCTGGAGACAACCGGGGCCACGGAGAGGCCGGTTGACTGACCCTCGCAGCCCCCAGCCACCTGGGCAGCTGAAGACCAACAAGCGCACCCACGGACACCCTCCCCCCCCAGCAAAGCACAGCCCCTCCGGCCCCGCACTCACCATGCTCATGAAGCCGGGGTTGTTGAGCAACCCAGCCAGGTCAAACCCTCCGGCGCCCCCCGTCTGTGGGGAAACGTGGGAAAGTGGCGTCAGCACAGCCCCCTGCCAGGCGCCTGAGGGCAGAGAGGCTGCCCCCCGCCCCCCCTGATGCCCCAGGGTCTTCTCCAGCCAGCCAGCTGGCCGCTCACCGGGCTCGGGGCCTCCTTCATCTTCTGCTCGGTGACTTTCAGGTTGGACTTGTAGGTCTCGTTCTCTGGGTCCAGCTCCAGCGCCTTCCGGTAGTAGAAGACGGCCTCCGAGAGCTTGTTGAGGCTGGACAGGGCCAAACTGCAGAGGACACGGGGTGGGGGGGGGAGTGAGGGGAGGGGCGGCCACTCCCGAGGAAAGGGGCACCGAGCCACACGACGCCCCTTCTGGGAAGCCAGAGAGAAACACTCTGCGCCCGATTCATCCGGGGCCGTCTTCGCTCTCTCGCCCGTGGAGCCACAGCCCACCCTTCCCCCACGCACGGACAGCACGAAAGGAGGGGGGCGGGAGGGGCTCCCCACGGCCTCTGAAGGAGGGGGGTTCTCCCAGGAGGGGCAGGCACCTTTCTTCTTCCTCTGAAGCCCCAGGTTCTCCCCACCCCCACCAGGCCCGAGGGCAGCGCTGGGACCCACGCACCCCATCCGGCCGTAGGCTTTGCTGTACTTGGGGTCGATGTTGATGGCTCTCTCGCAGTCCCTCACTGCCCCGGCGTAGTTTCCGAGTTTGCTGTAAGCAGCAGCCCTGAGGGGGGGGGAGAGGGGGCTCTTTGGGAGAGGCTCTCCAGCTGGGCCCCAAGCGGCCCCGGGCCCCCCCTGCTTCGGCACCCACGAGCAAGGGTGGGGCTTTTTTTCTTTCCCCCCCTGGGCGCTCTCCCCCCTCCCCCATTTCAGGCAGCCGTTCCCATCGGGCTCCCGGAGCAAGCGCAGCTGGGGGGACCTGAGGCAGGAGCCCTCTCACCGGTTGCAGTAGTAGACGGCGTTGGCCGGGTTGAGTTCGATGGCTCTTCCGTAGAACGAGACGGCACTTTGGAAGTTCTCCACCTTCATCTGCTCGTTTCCTGGACAGAAGAAACGAGGGGGGGGGGAGCTGCCTTAAATTTCGCCAGAGGGCAATCCTGCCCCCCCCAGCCGCACTTCCAACACTGCCTGGTGGCCGCTCTGGGGGTCCCTCGCCCGGGGGGGTCTCACCCGAAGGGCCACTGCTGGGAAGCCTGGCCTCCTCCCTTCCCCTGCCACCTGTGCCAGAGCTGCCAGCCCCTCAGCTTTCTTCCTCCCAAGGCCCCTCTTCCATTTGCGGCCTTGCTTGTCCTGGCTGGGCAGTCGGGGGCACCGCAGGAAAGCCCCCCTCCTCATTGAGGGAGGCAGAGGACATTGCTAGGGAGCCCAGCCTGGGCCGGATGACAAGCCTCCCCCAGGGATGGTGGCTTCTCTTGGGCTACAGTCAATTGGGGGCCCACGGAGGCTCCTCTGCCCTCCCCCCTCCATGCAGTTTTTAATGGGAGCATGACTGGGGCGGAATGCAGTCTGGATTCCCGGGAGGGGCCTTGCACTCCAAAGGGCAAAGCAGCAGCAAGAAGCTCCGGAGGAAGTGAGGCGGAGGAGGCAGGCGCCCTCCCCGGCCATTCTAGGATGATGCAAGCAGTTGCTGGAGTCGGGCGAGGCTTCTGCCTCTGGGCAAGGAGCAACGCAGGGAACGGCTCCGAAGCCACTCAGCGTGTCTTTCTTGTTCTTTGGAGCCCGACAAGGACGTCCTCCCAGCAGCCCCCCCCCGCCCTGATGTTCCCTGTCCAGGTGCTGGGGATGCTCAGAGGGAGTGCCCTGCTGCCCGCACCACCCTCCCTGGGTGCCAAGGACAAGCAGGAGACCCCCACCCACCCACACACCCAAAGGCTCACCTTCAGTTTTCAGTCTTTCAGCCTCAGCCGTATCCTCTTCGGAGGGAGAGGCGGGCTCAGCAATGGGGCAGCTCTGCAAGGGCTCCTGTTGGGAAGAAGGGAAGGCACCGGGGGGGGGAGTAGCAGGGGGGGCGTCAGGGACGCTCTGGATAGTCCAGGACTTGCAAGGTCAGAGTGGCTGGCCAGAAGGGCTTTGGGATGGCCTCCCCTGCTGCTTCTTTTCCTGCAAAGGTCTGTACGAGTCTCCTTCAAAGGCAACGGCTGGCCGGGGATTATGGGAACGGCTGCCTATTGCCCTGGAGGGCACCGAGATAGGAAAGGGTGGCCCTAACCCAAGCAGCTGATGGCTGCCCAGCCCCCTCCAGAGGCCCCAGTCCTGCACTGCCCTCTTCCCATCCTCTCCCTCCCTGGGTCTCAGCTGCCTTTCTAGGGTCTTCAGGGGCCCGGAAAACATTGCAAAGAGCAACCTGGCCCAGGTACACACTCTTTGAAGCGGCTTCATCCCTGCGAGAGACTTTAAAAGCCTGGCGTGAGGAGAGACACCCCGCACAATTACAGCTCTCTAACCGATAAGGCCGCCTGGGCGTGTGACCTCCCAGGCCTTGAGTTTTGACCCGTCTTTCTGGAGTTTGTTTTCCAGATCCTCTCTGGCGCAACTTGAAAGTCAGTGTAGCTGCCATTGGATCACAGGGGGTGGGTCCAGTTTTACTCAAAGCAGCTGCTGATCCTGCATTAAAGCCCCAAGATCCACGGGGATTGTACAGAGAAGGAAACTGGGATTTAATCCCTAGGTCTGTTGGAAACTGCCCCCCCCTCACGGACAGTCCAGTCGTTGCTTGAGAATTGCCAATAGACTCCTTTGGGGGAAGCTGACGGGCGATGATGAAAGGGGAATCGGAGTGCCAGCCCCAAACTTGGAAACTGACAAGGACCGGAGGGAGAGTTTCCTGCCCAGGGATGCCGGCTTCACCCAGGCTGGTTTGGCCCCAGAGATAGCCCTGCCCCCCCCCACATACCCTCCTCGGCCCCACCCGGGGTCTTCCTTCACTCAGTGGGGGGGGAGGGAGGGAGGGAGGGAGGGGAGCGAAGAAGAAGGTTTCCCCCCTCCCCCCCCCGAAGAGCCTCCCCAGTTCGCTCACTTTGGCGGCAGCAGCTTCAAAAATGTCCGGGAGCTTCTGCGAGATGGCCAGGCCCCGGTCCTCCACGGACACCCCGAAGGCCGTCTCCAGGCACT
>NW_015389018.1:328183-331173 GCF_001527695.2 Protobothrops mucrosquamatus
CGCTGCGCGCCCTGGCCGCCGCCGAGCGCGAGTACACAGGTGGGCGGGGGCGGGGGGGCGCCGGGGGGGCCGGGGGCGCGGGGGGGGGGAATCCCCCGACCCAGCCTGAGCGCGTCCCCGCCCTGCAGTGCAGCGGAATATGCTGGATTTCCCGCAACACGTGTCCCCCAGCCGGGAGGTCCGCACCGCCAGCACCGAGGCAGACAAGCAGCTCTCGGAGTTCGACGTGGAGACCAGCATGCGGCAGGACGTCTACCAGCGGATCACCTGGCTGCAGGTCAGTTGGCCGCCTCTGCCGGTTCCCTGCCCCCCTCGGCCCTCCCTGGCTTCTGGCAGAACCAGGCAGGAGCCCAGACCTGCCCGCCTGCCCAGACCGGACGGGGCGGTTTGTGTGGCTCCAAGGCTGAGTCGAGAGCCCTCGGCCAGTGGAGAAGGCCCTAGCGACAGAGCCCGCCTCGCACCCACATCTGCAGGGGAGCCTCCGAGGGCCCCCCTGCTCCAAACTCCGCCCCCAGCGCCCCCCTCCCCCCCCCGTTTCTGGCCCTCATGGCTCCCTTAGCTGCTTCCTACTCAGCTTTTTTCACGCCCAGCGTGTCAGCGGGCACTGCGGACCCGGCCACCTCGGGGCCAGAGGCTGGCAGCCACTAGGAAGAGCCCCAGGTGGGCCCGGGCGTGTGAGGCTGCCTGCTCTGTCAGAGACCCCTTTCCTTCCCCAGGAGAAGCTGGACGGCGCTTCCCTAAAGCCGGAAGCCAAGCGCTACTTGGAAAGGCTGGTCAAGCTGGGCCAACGGAGCGGCCTCCACCTGGCCAGGGAGGTTCAGGAGGTGAGCAGGCTGCCCTCTGCACGCAGACCAAGGGACAGCCTGTGGCTGCGATCCCTGGCGAGCCTGGCCGGGGGGGGGCTGGATCTCTGCCGGGGGTCCCCGGGCTGCTCACGGTCGTTTCCTCGCTTTCTCAGAAAATCAAGGAGATTAAGAAGCAGCTGAGCGTGCTGTGCATCGACTTCAGCAAAAACCTCAACGAAGACGCCACTTTCCTGGCTTTTACCAGGGAGGAGCTGGGTGAGGCTGCGGCGGGGGAGGCCTGGCAGCCATCGTGGGGAGAAGAGTCTGGCCCTTGGCCGTGGCCCTCTGGGGTGCCACGTTTTCCCCTCAAAAGAGGGCTGGGAGCCACGTTGCGGCCCTGTCAAGGAGAAGAATTAGTCCAAGGAAGGTTTCTTGCAGGCTTAGCGTAAACCTGTGTCTGTCGGTAAAGCCGACGATGTCAGCTGAGCATCTTGTAAACTTCAACAGTCTAGCCCTGATGGTTTTTCCCTGGTTTGGTAATGAAACATCTTCAAGAAAACAGCCAAGCTCAGAGAGCACCAAGGACCCCCCCACCCCCAGTTGACCCCTGAGCTACAGAGATTCTCTTTTGTGACCCTCCCCTGATTCCTCTCCCTTCCTTCCTTCCTTCCTTCCTTCCCCCTCTGGCTTCCGATGGGAGGTTGGGCCTGCTGCTTCCTGGGCCTGGAATCTCTTCCTCCTGTCCCCCCCCCCTCCCTGCTGCTTTTCCCTGCTCAAGCAGCCAAAAGGCGGGTGGCCTCCCTGCCAGGCCTCTGGCTGGCCCGGAAAGAGCGCAGGAGGCCCAGGAGATTGCCGGTCGTCTCTGCTGTAGCGGGAGGCTCTCCGGGCGCTTCTCATCCCCTCTGCCTGTGAGGAGCCCCTCCTGGGACCCTTGGAGCAGTGCAGCTGGGCTGCCTTTGTGGGGGGGGTCCTCCTCCTCCTCCTCCAGCCCTGGAGTGCTGGCAGCCCCTGTTCAGTGCGCTTCTCCTGACCCAGCTGTAACAGGTCGGGACCCAAAGTCACGCAGCTGGGGGAAACGGGGGGTGGGGGGCTTATAGAAGGAACTGCGCCCACGGCCTTCAGCCGGCCTGGTGAGAAAAGGTTCTCGTCGTGAATCACGGAGGCGCACCAGGGCCCGGTTCTGGGCTTTCTCCGGGCGGGCGGGCGGGTGGGTGGCTGCTCTTAGCCCGGCCTGGGGGCGCTGCGCAGAGCTTGGCGCGCCTAGCAGGGCTCCCTCTTCTCCCCTCCAGGGGGGCTCCCCGAGGATTTCCTGAAGTCCCTGGAGAAGGCGGAGGACGGCAAGCTGAAGGTCAGCCTCAAGTACCCCCATTACTTTCCCCTGATGAAGAAGTGCCACGTGCCCGAGACCCGGAAGCGGATGGAGGAGCGCTTCAACTCCCGCTGCAAAGAGGTATGGGGGAGGGGGCAGCGGGTCCCCTTCCCTGCACACACGCTGGGAAGGGGCAGAGTTCCACCACCTGGAGGCTGAGCCTGCTTCCTCTCCCCCCCCCCGAACGGCACAGGAGAACTGCCGGATCCTCCAGCAGCTGGTGGAGCTGCGGGCCCAGAAGTCGGCGCTCCTGGGGTTCGAGACGCACGCGGCCTTCGTGCTGGAGATGAACATGGCCAAGGACTGCAAGACGGTGGCAGACTTCCTGGGTGAGGCCAGGGAGAGCCTGGCGAGGGCTGCAGGGGGCCAGCGAGGAGCGGTCAGCAGAGAGACGGGGGGGGCGAGGCAACGAGGCGCCTTGCCTGCCTTGGCATCTTCTGGCTGCTCAGGGATTGAGGACTCCGTTCTCCAGGGATGCGTTGAGCTCCTACCTCAGGGCATCTCCGGGGGTCGTGTCTGCTGGGGTTGGGGGAATAAAGGGGAAATGGCTTATAGGTTGAAATTCGGAAGGGGCTGTGACTGCGGGTTGGAGGGTCCTCTGAGCAGAAAGGAGACTCGGCTGCAGTGGCCAGAAAGCCCCCCCCCAGGAGGCCTTGGCAGGGGCTCCCCTTCTATGCCGGCTGGAGGGGCCAAGCCTGGGCACCCGCGGGCGGTCCCTGCTCACTTCCCGGGCTCCCTGCAGATGAGCTGGCAGCCAAGCTGAAGCCGCTGGGCGAGAAGGAGCGGGCGGTGGTCCTGAGCCTGAAGCAGAGGGAGTGCGAGCAGCGGGCGCTGCC
>NW_015389018.1:332562-346614 GCF_001527695.2 Protobothrops mucrosquamatus
GGGCACGCGGCCTGCTTCGGGCTGCAGCCTGGCTGCCTGTTGTCGGACGGCAGCCGCCAGACGGCCGTGGCTGCCATGGTG
Source organism: Protobothrops mucrosquamatus (assembly GCF_001527695.2). Lineage (NCBI taxonomy): Eukaryota > Metazoa > Chordata > Lepidosauria > Squamata > Viperidae > Protobothrops > Protobothrops mucrosquamatus. The sequence continues at coordinate 332,644 of NW_015389018.1, forward strand.
GCCAACTTCACCAAGCCGACGCAGGAGGCCCCTTCCCTGCTGCAGCACGATGAGGTGGAGACCTACTTCCACGAGTTCGGCCACGTCATGCACCAGCTGTGCTCCCAGGTGAGGCGGGAGCCGGAGGGGAGAGTCCCCCGGCCACGAGGAAGGAGAGGGGGGGCAGGGAGTGCCCTTGCGGAGGGGCCGCCGGTCCTGACCCCCTCCCCCCGCAGGCCGACTTCGCCATGTTCAGCGGGACCCACGTGGAGCGAGACTTCGTGGAGGCCCCCTCCCAGATGCTGGAGAACTGGGTGTGGGAGAAGGGGCCCCTGCAGCGCATGTCCAGGCACTACAAGACGGGCGAGCGGATCCCCTCCGAGCTGCTGGAGAAGCTGATCCGCTCCCGCCAGGCCAACACAGGTGAGCCGCACCCTGGCAGCCGGAGGGAGGGGAGACGAGGTGGGTCTCCGGGGGAAGGAGCCCACTCCCACGGGGGAGTCTGCTCTCCGCTTGGGCAGCTCTCCCCCGGGGCCCCGGGGCCCCGGGCGGTGCTGCTTTGGAGGGAGGGACAGATAGCAGCAGGGGGGCTGAATTGGGCCCCACCCTTCCCAGGCTGGGAGGCAGTCTGGGCCGAGAGACCCCGATGGGCAGAAGTCGCCCAACCTGAGCTCGTGTCCTGTCCAGCCAATACACTGCCTGAGGGGGTCCGCGAAGACCCCTCCTCCCCAGCCATCCTGCAGGGACGGTTCTCCTGGGGCCAGGCGAGGTATCAGGGCCCCTGTGGGGTCTGCCTGTCCCACGGGGCACGGCCTCCCCGGCAGGGAGTGAACCCGCCCCTGCTGGCCCAGGGGCGGCCCAGGGACCGGCTGGGGAGCCTCGGAGGGGAGCCCTGCGACCCACGCCCGTCTCTCCCCCTGGGCTCCTCAGGGCTCTTCAACCTGCGCCAGGTCGTTTTGGCCAAGCTCGACCAGGCCCTGCACAAGCAGACGAAAGCAGACCCTGCCCAGGAATACGCCCGGCTCAGCGAGGAGATCCTGGGCATCCCAGCCACCCCAGGTGACGGGCAGGGAGGCCGCGTGGGAGGGGCAGCCTGGCATCCCGAGAGCGTCCCCCCCTCCCCTCGTCCTCTCGACCCCCGCTTTGGGGTCTTGGGAAGCAGGGCGGCTGGCAGGCGGCTGCCCAGCACGAAGCATCGGCCCTGCCCAAGAGGGGAATTTGGCCCTGGGAAGCAAAGCAAAGCGCCTGCCTGAGGCCTGGCCGCCTTCAGCAGCAGCTCTGCCAGCCAAGGCCTTGCCGGCCTCTAAGGACTGGAGATGGAAGACGGGGCGCTCGTCAGGGTACCCCAAAATCCACGCAGGGAGCAGCCACCTTCCTTCGTGGACCAGGCCAGAGTTTTCTGGGGATGGCCCGTCCTCTCCTCACGGAGGCACAGCCGGGCTTATCCATGGGGGGGGGGCACATTTTTGGCCAGGAGGTCCAGTTTGTGAGGGATCTCACTGGGTGCCCCCCCCCCCCCGCCAAAGCCAGCCCCTTGGGTTCCCAGGGGGAGAGCCAGGGGGAGGAAGTGGCTCAAAGCCGGCCCTGGAAGGGCTTTAAGGGAGCCCCCAAGCGCGCAGCCTCAGGTGGAGGGGTCGGCCGCCTTCCCCCCCGCCCCAGTTGCAGCCGGGCCCGATGCCGCCCTCTCCTGAGGCCTCCTCTCCCTCAGGCACCAACATGCCGGCCACATTCGGCCACTTAGCAGGAGGCTACGACGCCCAGTACTACGGCTACCTCTGGAGCGAGGTCTACTCCATGGACATGTTCTACACCCGCTTCAAGCAGGAGGGGGTCATGAGCTCCAAGGTACGGGCCCTCCCCCCCAAGCAGTGGGCCCCCTTTGCCGAGGGGGAGGACCCCCCCCAGAAAGAATCTGTCTCGCCCTTTGCAGGTGGGGCTGGACTACCGGAACTGCATCCTCCGGCCAGGCGGGTCGGTGGACGCTGCGGAGATGCTGCTGGGGTTCCTGGGAAGGGCCCCCAACCAGGACGCCTTCCTGGAGAGCAAGGGGCTGGCCGTGGCCCCCGGCTCCCTGCCCTCGGCGTGCTGAGCGCCTGCCACCCCTCCGCGAGACCGCCGTGGGCCTGGCCCTCCCCCGTGGTGCTGCCGTGGTAGATTTAGTGGTGTGCTCGGATTGAAACTGCCCCCCCTGCTCTTTTACAGGGTGGGGGGGCGGCATTATTAAACTGCTTACTCACCTTCACTCTGTGCTGGCAGTGCTAGGAAGGGCGGTGGGGAGGCGTCGGTGGGCGAGGCCTAGACGGGAGGAGTCCCCCCTCATCCGGGGAGAGCTTCTGCTCTGCCCAGGGGAGACCCGAGGCGGGGAAAGGAGAGGGCCGCAGGTGCAGTGCCCGGGGATCGTGCCCCTCTGAGCCAGGGGTCTGCCCCCACCCCAGCACAGCTGCGATTCGGCTTCCCAAGGAGGCTCTGTGGGTCCACCGGTGGGAGGGAGCCTCTCCCGGGGGGGGCGGGGGGCCTTCCGGGAGCTGGAGGCAGCCCCCACGGCCTGTGGTGCTGGCCTGGGCAGGGCCGATGTGGGCAGGGGGAGTGAGGGGCAGTCCGCAGGGGCTGGCCTTTTCCTCCTGTCTGGAGCTCCTCTGGCTGAGTCCAGCAGTTCCCATCTGTCATCGGCCGCAGATCCTGGCCAGGCCGCCTGGCGTGAGGCCGTGGTCCACCTTCTGGGCTTTCCTTACTAGGACCGATTGGTCCCCGGGGCTTCTGCCTCGGTCACGCTGGGCCTCCTCCTGCTGGGCCTTGGGGCCGTGTGAAGCCAGGCTCTGGGGGGGGGGAAAGGGGGCCCATCTTGGGGGACAGCCGGTCTTCGTTGCCTCAGCGCTGTTGCAGGAGCTGGTCCCGGGGTGTGTGTGTGTGTGTGTGTGTGTCTGGGTGGGCAGAGGCTGGTCTAGGACGGGTAGGCAACCTTGGCTCTTTTATGACTCGTGGCTCAGGAATTCTGGGAGTTGAAGTCCACGAGTCATAAAAGAGCCAAGGTTGCCTACCCCTGGTCTAGGACAACTGGCTGCAAGAACTACACTAATATCGAAGAAACAGTGGAATAGAATCATTAAAGAAAAGATGCCAAAGGAGGGACAGAATGAAATGCGAATGACAAAAAATAATGTTTTAATTGCTTTAAATAATTAAATAGGTTGGTTGAATTGTCCCGCAACAAGTTGTCCCATCCCGGGCAGAGACGCTTGTCTGGTCAGGCTGGAGGCCTAGAGAGGCCCCAGCGCCAGGCCTGCCCTGGGCCTCCTGCGGGCCCCCTGCCCTCCCGCCCTGCCTGCCTGCCTTTGCCTCCCTCCCGGGGCCCCCCTTGCCTGGGGCAGACCAGGCCTCTTCCTGTTGCAAGCGGGACTGCCGGGCAGATCCACTGGGCTGTCCGCTCCCCTCCCCTCCTCTTGGGGTGAGGGGCAGGAGGGTCCGTGCTGGGCAGCTGGGGGGGGGGCTTCCCAAGGGATCCGCCCTGCCTGGGAGCAGCTCAGCTGTGGGAAGAAGGCAGGGCGAGGAGAGGGACGGGCCAGCTGCTGGGACCCTGGGGGGGGGCGGGGCTGCTCAGCTTGTCTGCCCTTCTCCTTCACCCCAAAATGGGTCACATTCCCAGGAGGAGGAGGAGGAGAAAAGACCCCAGCAGGAGTCCTTGTTTCCTGGGGCTGTTTTGGGGAGAGATAGGAAAGGATGGGAAGCGAAGGCGGTCGGTCCCGATGACCGACCCGGATTGGATCCTGCAGAATGGGAAGCGGCTGTCGGCCTGGAGTGCCCCGGGAACATGGCCCCTGCTGGGCTCTGCCTGGTTTCCCCTGGGCCTCCCTTGGGTCACGTGAGGGGCCTGCGCCCAGTCGGCCCCCACAATCGCAGATCAGCTTCCCACCCACCCTCGTGAGGACTGGATCCACCCGAGTTTCCACAAGACCCAGTGGCTCCCCAGACGCCACTTCCTGCGTCCAGTACGGGACGGTGACCTCACCCAGAGCGGCCGTTGGACTCGGATGTGGGGCAGAGGCACTCAAAGGGCTCGCCTGAGCTACATCTTGCCCCAGATAGCATCTTTCTCAGTGGCTGGGGGTGGGGGGGGAACATCTGGCAAGGGATCCAGTGGGTTCACAAGGCCTGCCATTTTGTGAATGTGATTCTGGGTGGCTGACACAACGAAAGCATCAATCCCAGAGAACAACAACATACAGGAAGTGCCCCTGAGGGTGGACAGATCAGCAAATCCATTCAACACCCCCCCCAGGGCCCCAAGCCCTAGGCAGCCACCAGGCCTTTAAGGCTTTGCAGAGCTTCCCCCCCTCCCTTGCAGGGGGGGCCTCTGGTTAATCTAACTGGTGCTCCGAAGGGGCTGCTGAGGCAGGTCCCGCCAGGTGACCCCTGGGGTGTTCATGTCTGCGTGGGGAGCGTGGGCCCCTCCTCCCCCCCCTTTCACAGGCAAGGCTTGCGGGGGGGGGGGGGGCTGAGCCAAGGCCACGTGCAGCCAATAGGGTTGAAAGGCAGCCAAATTACTTTCACAAAGTGTCAGATTTCAACGCTGGAGTGTTTTGTCCTGCCAGCTCCAGAGGTCCTAAATGGCAACACGGTTATTTTGAGAAAATCCAGGCTGGCTTCTTGGGATCACACGTAGTAGCTGTGTGTTGTCGCCACACTAATCCCAGCGAACTGGACTTTAGTGGAGCCCACCCCTGAACGGGTGAGGTGTCTGCCAGGAGCTGACCCCCCACCCCTGGCCTCTTCCTTGGTGGCCTCATCGGGAACACCCGTGGGGCCAGGAAGGAGGGTCTGATTGCTCCATGACCCCCCTTGGGCCCCTGGCTGAGGTGCAGGCTTTGGGGTCTTTGAGTCCCAATGTCTTCCAGGTTGGGCAAGTGATTAACCATTGGAGCTGCTTGCCACCAGAAGTTGTGGGTGCTCCAACCCTGGAGTCTTTTTAAGAAGAGGCTGGACAGCCACTCGCCTGGGATGGTACAGGGTCCCCCACTGAGCAGGGGGTTGGACTAGAAGACCTCCGAGGTCCCTTCCCACTCTGTTGTTCTGTTAAATGATACGCCTGCAGGATAGGCTGCCGTGTGAAGCAGCAAGCTCTTCTTGGGCCAAGGTTTTTAAGTGGACGCCGTTTGGGCCTCGCTCAGAGTTGCTCTAGAGATCCTACACTATGCAGAGAGTAGGTCTAGATGGCCTCTAAAGAGCCTTCTGACTCAATGCGCAATCCTTGCGTCTGGTTTTGCACTACAAAGGTACTGTGGTAACACATAACAGGTGTAACCTGCAACGTTGCAGGGACTGATATAAAACGTTGCCTTTAAAGCTGCACGGCGTCCCTCAGGATCCGTTTTTGCCAGCCACATGCACCAGGCCTTTGTGGATCTCTACCGCGGAGATGGACACAATTCGAATAACACGTGTGCAGAATCAGGCTGCTGGTGCCTACGGTATTTTTGCGCCTCTAAGGTTGTGAGTGTCATGCAGAGCAGCAAGGAGGAAAATTAAGGTACCAAGATCAGGCGAAGTGTTTGTGTTGTTTTATACTGCACTGATCAGTCCACACTTGGAATTCTGCGTGCCCTTTTGGTCACTGTGACACAGAAAAGAGGTTGAGGCTTTACAGAGAGTGCTGAGAAGAGGCTAAAATACATGAGGAACAATTGCAGGAACTGGGTCCGTGTAGTCTAGTCTAACATGGAGAAGGGCCGGGGAGACATGACAGCAGCGTTCCAGGATTTGAGGAGCTGTCACAGAGGAGGGGGGGGTGAAATCTATCCTCCAATGCCCCCCCCCCCAGGGAAGGACAAGAAGCAACGGATGGAAACTAATCAAGGACAGAAGCAACCTGGAACTAAGGAGGAATTTCCTGCCAGGGAGAACAAGGGATAATTTGGCTTCCCTCCAGAAGTTGTAGGTGCTCCATTATTGGAAGGTTTTAAGAAGAGACTGGACAACCATTTGCCCAGAATGATATGGGGTTCTCTGCTTGGGCAGGGGGTTGGACTAGAAGACCTCCAAGGTGCCTTCCAACTGTGCTATGCTGTAATAGATTCCATCCGACAACTGTGTCAGTTTTGGGGGCGTTCCTGGGGCAGCTCACTGGGCATATTTGGGGGGGACCCCATGTAAATGTGGGTCAGAGGAATGACCCCCAGCGGCCACTTGTCATTGTGAGAGCAGCCAGGCTCCGATGTGGGTCCCGGGTAAAGGAAGCCGATCGGGAACATCCACGCTGAGATCCTCTGTTTCGCTGCAATACTGCTGGATGGTGTTTTCAGAGCGATCCAATATAAAGGCCCCAGGGGATCAGGGAGATTCCCGCCTGATTTCCAGCACCCGGCGCCTTTTATGCAGGGCTTGCTTCGAGGGGCGGAGGGGGTCTGCGGGCCTCCGCTGGGACCGGCTGCTCCTCCCCCCCGCCGGCCCCTCCAGGGGGATCCGGGAGCCGCCACTGCAGGGCCAGGGGCCGGGCTAATTTTAGCCCGGGCTAATTTCAGGTCGTTTATTTTCGGGGTGCATCGACCTACATTAAGTTCGGTTTGGGCTGCAGCGCCCCGTCTGGTCTTCGGGGCCCGAAGGAGATCGCAGCCTCGGCCGTCGGCAGCCCCGGGGCAGCCAGCCGCGGCTCCATCGGCGGCGCTTGAAGCGCAACTTGGCGCGGGCCCGGCCTGGAGAGCGACGGCGCCGTCGAGGGGGGAGGGCAGTCTCCGAAACCAGGGCCGTCCACCCCCTTGCCCCCCCGTGAATCTCTGTAGCCGAAGGCAGGGCTGAGCCTCGGGCTAGCCAGGCGTCTGGGCCGGGGCCAGCCCAGCGCCTCCCCGTCCTGCGGGGACCAACCGCCCCCCCCGCGGGCCCGGCGAAGGCAGGCAGGCAGCTGCGATCCACAGCCGCGCCCCGGGCTTTCCTCCCCCTGCTGCGACGGTGCGCTGCGCAGTTCTGGGGGAGGATGGATCCTGACCCGCCGGACGCAAGACTACATGTCCCATCTGCGTGCCAGCCCAGGATGAGGAGGGCCGGGGCAGGAGGTTGGGCGATCCAGCGGGAACTCCGGCATTCCCCGCCTGGGCTGGAAGAGCGCGGGGAGGGGGCTGCTCTAACCGACTGCGAGCCCCCCCCCCCACCGCCCGAGCAGCCTTTAGCACGCCGGGCCGGTTCCTCCCGTCTCGCTTCGGACTGTCTGCGATTTAAATAGCAGCGTCCAAATTAGCAGCGCTCTGCTGGGGCTCCGGCACCTGCTGTCCCGCTCCCCCCCCCCGCCGCCCTGGGGCAGGAGGCAGCAGCTGCCTTGCTCGCGACCCACGTGGAAGCCTCGCAGCCGAGGCCCCTCCAAAGCGGCGGGGAAGCGCCGGCAACTGCCGGGGGAGCCCGAGGCGGCGCTCCAAAGTACCTGCCCAGGTTGCCCCCCCCAAAGACGAAGGCGGCGCTGGGCATCCCTTACCGACCTCAGGAGGGCCCGGGACAGCTGGGGCTGGCGAGGCGTGGGGGGGGGCGACGGTGGCTCCGCGGGGTCCTCTGGGGCAGCGGACGGGGGTCCCCTTCGCTATCATCCGGGGGGAGCCACGCGGGAGCCCACCAGCAGCAAGCCCGGCCTTTCGCTGGTCCGTCTGTGGACAGTTATGTTCCCCAAGGAAACGAGGCCGCGGGGGAAGAGGGGGGGGCTAGGAAAATATCGGATGGATTTCTAAATAAAGTGCCAGCCGTTTATCATCTTTCCCACCAAAGCGAAAAACAGGGCTAAAATAGGGGCTGGGGGGGGGGGGTTCAGAGCGTCCTGGTGGTTCTGTCTCTAGACGGGGGGGGGGGGAAACCTGCAGTTTGCCTTTTAAATTCCCTGCTGTTGCCTCAGCGGCTGAGCTGCGTCCAGGCGAGAGGAGCTGTGCCCCCCCCTCCTCTCTGCATCCCGGCTGGCCCATCCGTCCCTCTTCCCTGCTGCCAAGGACGCCTCTCCAGGCACGGCCTCTTCTGCCCCCCCACCCGGGACCCTCCCTGGGCCCAGGCCTTCCGAGGCCCAGGCCCCTTCCTCAGACGCCGCTTGGCCTCTGCCACGCCCAGCCCCTGGCCTGATGTGGCAGTTCGGGTCAGGGTGAGGCCGCTTGCCAGAGGGCGGTGCAGGTTTTTCCCTACAGAGACCCTCGAGCCCCCCAAGGCTTCCCCCAGGGCTCCAGGAGGAGCCACAGCCAGGGGGGGGGATGACGAGGCCCAGAAGCCTGGCCTCTCTCTGGGGTAGGCAAGGGAGCCCCACCCAACCCGGGCTGGGCAAGCTGGGTCTCCTTGGTCAGAGCCTTCAGGGCTCCAGGGAGGGATCACACCCCATGGATGCTTTGTGTATTGCTGTTGTTTTGGGTTTGTTTGTTTGTTTGTTTGTTTTGGTTGTGTCATAATGCCACTTGACTTCGAGTTGCTTCTAATCATATTGTGTTGTAAGCTGCTGTGAGACTGAAAAGATTTGGCACACAAACATTTAATAGATAACAACAATCACGTTGACACTGTGGAGAAAATGTGGGTCCCTGCCCTGAGCCCACTGGGGCGACGGCCCCCCGGGAGACTTCCAAGGACTCACAGGGGCTGCCCGGCTGGCTTCCCTCTGCCCAGCTGCCTCTCTCGCCCCACTAGGGCCAGCTGGCCGGGGGGTCCCTTCCATACCTCACGGGACCCCAAGCCAACCCTGAGAACAGAACCCCAGCTTGGCCCAGGGGAGCCGCCCTGCCCTAAGGATCCCTACCGTGGGCCAAGCAGCAGAGACCGTCTGCACGCAGCCCCACAGCCAGACGGTCCCTGCCGCCCTGCCCATGGCTGCCCCCCAAACCCTCCCTCCCTGCCTGCGCCTGCCCTGCCTGGCCCTCTCTGCAGGGCTCCCAGCCCCCCCTGCCACTTGCATCCAACGTCCCCCCTCCTCTTTCCGACATATCCCCCCTGCTTTCCTGCCCTTCTGTAGCCCCCCCAGAGTCCTGCAAACTTGCGACTATCTGAAGCCCCCCCTTCTGCTGCCCTCTGTGCACCTTGGCCAAGTGCCCCCCTCTGAGCCCACCTGCTGGGACTCTGCCCTCCAACAGCCAGAGAGTCTGACCCGGATGGCCAAGGGCTTCCCCACCCCGCTGCGCTTGCAGAGCCTCCCCACAACAGCCGAAGAGACCACCAGGTTGCACCCACACACACACACCAGCCTGATCCGGGGTCAAGGCACCGCCCCCACCCGGAGAGCCTTGCGGTGAAGATGCTGGGCTAGGAGAGGGAGACCCGGCCTCTGCCCCCCTTTTGCCCACAGACATTGCCGGGGAATTGGGGGGGCTCCTCTCTGGCTGACTGCCCCCCAGGAGGGTGGTGGTGGGAGGCCTGCGCATGCCCTCTGGGTCCCTGGAAGGAAGACGAGCCATGGAGGCCCGGACACCCAGGCCCTCCAGCGGAGACCGTGGCCAGAAGAGCCGGGATCTAGCTGGCCCTTGGGGCTGGGGGAGGAGGGGGGGCTAGAGGCAGTGCAGCAAGCGCAGGGCGTAGTGCACCCGCTCGTGCAGGGGCAGCGTCCAGCCCTGCCGTGCCAGGGTGCCCAGGGGGAAGGTGGTGCTGCAACGCTGGCGGTCCACGAAGGTCAAGAGCTCCTCCCCCTTGGCCAAGCAGCTGAGCACAATCTTGGTGTGGTCGTGGTAGAAGTTCACCTGGGAGAGACAAGGGGCGGAGGTCTGTCTGCAGGATTGGCCCAGGGGAAGCCGGCACCACCCTCCACCCTTTAGGGGGAGACCCCGACTCCCCACGGAAGCTGAGGTTTATCCAACTTTTGAAAGGGGGGGAGGGGGAGGAAGGCTGCCCCCTTTGGCTCCTTGGTTCTGTTCTGCTGCCGTCCCGGCTCCATGCGCTCACCGAGACCAAATCCCAGGAATTGTGAGGTTGGGATTGACACGAGGCAGCATCAAGAAGCTGAAACCAACACTGCCCCCCCACACACACCCCAGGGGCCCTTTCCCCTTCTGGGAATCCAGTAGAGCCTCAGAGGAAGAAAGCCGGAGAGGGAGGGGGCAGTGGAGATGGTGCAGGCACCGAGAGGCTGAGACGATGCGGAGAACCCGGGTCCCTCAGCCCTCCTCCGTCGCTTCTGCCTTCAGCCGCATTTTGCAAACCCCTCTGGCTGCCTCCGAAAGCCGATGTTCTCATTTGAACAACTTCCGCATTTCTCTTTTTGACCTGTTTTGTGGCTGCCGGCTGTGTCCAGCCACCGGAGCAGCATCGGCTGCTGCCTGAGGCCCTTCGCTTGTTCCAATGTTTGTGGCCGCCTTGCATTGTTCCGGCCGGCTGACCCTCTGGGGGGCCAGGATGGGCCTCCAGCGTCCTTTGCTCGGCCTTTGCAGAGCCCAACCTCCCTCCCTTTGGGTGGCTTGACCTCAGGGCTGACCCCCGGCCTCCTCCACCCACCCTGGCCGGCCCACTCCGGCTGGGGGCAGGCTCCTCCTACCTGCAGGGTGCCGTCACTGAAGAGCATCAGGAGGGCCTCGTTGGATTTTGCAAAGTGCAGGAGGGAGAGGTCCCAGGCTGCTCTGCCGGGGCTGGTCTGCCGTGGGGCCCCCTGGCAAAAGAGGCAGGGTCGGCAGGGGCCCAGCCTGCGGTGGGGGTGTCCCACAGCCCCCCTCCCTCTGCTGATCCATACTCTGCCCCTCCCCTCCCAGCTCCTCACCTCCTGCAGCCACCGCTGCATGTACTGGGCGAAGAAGTGAAGGACGCTCCACTTGGTGGCCAGCCAGGGGGGCACCTCTCGCCACCCAAAGGACACGGCCTCCTCCGCCTCGCTGCGGTAGCAGATGCGCCTGAGGGGGAAGCCAGAGGGGGCGCTGCCGCAATGCAGGGCGGGCACCCCAAGTGGCCCTCGCTGGAGCAGCTGCAGCCCAGAGCGCGGAGGCGCCGAGCAGGCAGGAGAGGCCGGGCCAGCTGCCTTGAGCACCTGGGGGGTCCCCCTCTCTCCAGGACCCCGACCTGGTCCACTCTGCCCCCCCTCGCCTCCGTTGCCCTCACCCAAACCAGGGCCCGTGTGGCAGTGCCTGACTCACAAGGGGGAAACTCACTGGCGCTGAGGGCAAAAGGCCAGGTGGGTCCCATCGGGGAGCAGCACCGCGGTCGACCCGTCGGACAGGAGGTAGCCGAACCCGAACCTATTGGAGTAGTCCACCCACTTGGTGGCCATGTGGGCAGGACTAGCACCGGGTGGCAGGCCTTCGGGCAGTTCTTCCACTGCAGAGGGAGGGAGAGAGACACCCTCTGCTCAGCCCAAACTGGGGGGAGGCCCAGTACCCCCTGCCCACCCACCCCTGGCCCTATCCAGTTTCCAGTCCTCCAAGATTTGGTGTGGGTCTATTCTAGAAAATTCCCATGGAGGTTCTGTGCCCAGGAGAGCACCGGAGCTCCTCACCTGGCACGGTGCCCAGTCGCCCCTTCCCAGATGGGCAGGATTTACTTCTTTATCTATGCAATATAAAATGGCCTTGGCTATCAACAAATAACAGTGCAGAAACTGTAAAGCCTCTCATGCCACTCAGGCCTTCTGGAAGGGGAGGGGGCTGGGGGCAGCTCCAGAGAGGTCTCACCCTCCCCCAGGACTCCCAGATGACAGCACGGAAGGGAGGGGAGCTGGCACAATATGGCCAGAAGGGTCGAAGCCCCCCAGGCGGGAGACTCCCAGCCTTCGGGCCAGAAGGAGCAGCAGCCGAGGGTCTGGCAGGCCGAAGAGGGGACCAGGCCCCCAGGAGAAGGCAAGGCAGACCCCAGGGAGACTGGGGGAGGGGCAGAGGGGCAGCAGCCTCACCGAGTGGGATGGTCTGCAAGCAGCGGCACAGCCTTCGGTCCACCCTCTCCAGCACTCCGCCGGGGCCCCAGTTGGCATCTGCCAGGGAGGAAGGAGACGGCAGGGAAGGAAGGAAGGAAACAGGGGTGGCATGCCCGCCGCCCTCCCTGCACCCCCACTCACCTTCGGGCAGCCGGCTGCGCAGAGAGCCCCTCTGCAGCAAGAGGGGGGGGAGGCAGCTGGGCTCCTCCACAGGGTCCGGGCTCCCCTCTTCGGCTTCCTTCAGGGCCATGGGGAGGGGAGGGGAGGGGAGGGGGGGCAATGCGAAAGCAACCCATGAATCCCACAAAGCAGCCATGCCAAAGCCCTGCAGCTGTGACCTTTGGCAGCCCCCTCCCCTCCTCCAGACCCTCTGGGGGAGCCAAGAGGAGACGCTCTCCAGAGACCACCCGGCAAAGGCAGCTCAGTGGGGCCCCAATTTAAAGGGAGGTGGTAGAAGAACATTGCAGAAGCTGCCACCAAAAGGACAGGAATGTTATCCCCATTTGGCAGACGGGAAGACTGAGGGGAAAGGGCCAGGGCTCCAGGGCAGGGAAGAGAGGCGGCCGGAATGGAGGGAGGTCCGGCCGGTGAATCAAATCAGTAAATGCACCATCAGAGGAGGGAGGGAGGGAGGGAGGGAGGGAGGGCCGGTGGTAGCGAACCACGATCCCAGCAAAGTGGGAAGGACTGGTTTCTACTGGGAAAGGGACTCAATCAGCAACACCAACCCGCGTGACTCCCGCGCTCTCAGTTAGCGCCCAATCAGAGTGTGAGAGTCGTCTGAATGATCATGGCGATAACGTGATCATGAGCTCCAGAAAACTGCAGGAACGTTTTAACTGCTGAAGTTTGACAAGACCCCTAACGCAGCCGGGGGTGGGGGCTTTCTTACCCAGTGGGGAGGGGCAGCGGGTCCCAATCCTTGCAGCCGTGGGGCTTCCTCCTGTTCTTGGGGTGCAGGGCTCACTGGGGGGGAGGGCAGCAGTAGAGGGACACGATTAGATGGTAAGCCTGCCTTCTGTAGTACACTGAGGACTAGAAACCTAGTTTGATAGCTGCAAAGGGACTGGGAGGAGAGCAGGAGACTTGTCTCCCCTCCCCACTGTCCTCCCCCTCCCTCTGCCAAATTCCCCCCTCCCCCCTCTTCCTTCCAAGAGCACTCACCAGCCTGGGGGTCCTGGCAAGGGGAGCCCCCCCGGAAAAGGAACATGGCTGCTTTCTGGAGGAATTTCCCAAGGGGGTTCGCGAAAGGGAAAATGGGGGCAGAGTGAGAAGCGCGCGAGGGGAGCCTGGCAGGGGTGAAGTGCTGGGGAGAGAGCCAGAAGGGAAGCCGAATTACGCTCCTGCCCAGGACCCTCCACTCTGCCCTGAGTGACAGCTGGGGAGGGGCGGGTCTCCAGACTCCTTTTGAGGAGGGGCAGGCAGGCGAGGGCAGGGGGCAGACTCTGAGCAGGGGGGGGCTGGGAGAGGAGGGCCCTGCCCCTCAGAACGGATCACTGCCAGGAGGGTTCGGTGGGACCCACACGGCGCCTCTGAGCCCAGCCCCAGGACTCTGCTCGCCAGAAAGACCCCCACCCCCTCCGCTCTGGAGGGAGCCCAGCACAGCCCTCGGGCCCAGGGACGCCTGCCTTGCGAGGGGAGGGGGCAGCAGGCCAGAGGGAGCCCCTCCCTGGGTCAAGCTTCCTCCAGGCTCTGAATTTCAGGAGGGCCGTGTAGGCGCTTCTGTTGCGCTTTTGAATCCTGTGCGGACTTTCTTTCGTGCTCACACTGTTTTAATCCTGCTGGCTTTGACTGATTAAAAGTTGCTTTAATAGGGGCTTAGAGATGATTTTGTAAGATGTAGTATTATTATTGCCTATCGCCTCCTCTGGCGCCCCTTGGTTTCCCCTCCCCCTTGAGGGGCTCATAGCATGGCCACCTCAGGGGGGCCTAGAGAAGGAGCAAAGGGGTCTCTGTGAAGGAGGAGCCCCCCCCCGGTCCCCTGAGGAGAAGCCGGTCTTCAGAGCAGCCACGTCCTCCCCCAGGGGGAGCTGGCTGCATTCGGGGGACACACACACAGACGTACCAGCCTCCCTCTCCCTCCCCCGCCCCGACTTTGGCCTTTAATCCAAAGGGCAGCTGCGCACACCTGGGTGAAGAAGGGGTGGCGGATCGCCTCTTCCGGG
>NW_015389019.1:0-22146 GCF_001527695.2 Protobothrops mucrosquamatus
CTTTAAATCTATTCTTTTGTGTGCTGGGTGCTCACCTCTTCTTGGAATTTAACCTTCTTTTGAACCATGGTTGCTGAAAGAAAGGCACTTCAGCGTATTGTTCACTTGCTCCACCCATTCAAACTATTATCTAACACGAGTCATTACTGCCTGTAAGGTAGCTTTCTAACTTTGGCAGAGTAAAGCTCAGCTCTTACCAGGTAAAATCTTGTATACCAGCCCTGCCTTCTGTGGGTAATATGTTTAGTTTCTTAGCTCTGGAAACAAATGATCGAGCTCTTTCTAGACAACTTATGTATAATTAATTGTGTTGAAAAATATTGTTCAATTCAATTATAATTCTTTCTAAAAATCATATTGCAAATTCTAGTTGCAATAATCTGGTCATGTGATAATGTTTGTGTGTGGGTATGTATGTGTGTGAGAGAGTATATGCCTAAACCAGCTTTTTAGCTGGGCTGTTGCTGATAGTGAGGAAGACCTATGCTTTTAGAATGACACAGGAATGTAGAGACACAGAAACCTCAAAATGAATTCCACATGGAAAACGTTGTTCAATCCGTTTTCAAGTAGTCAGTGGCTTCACAACAATGGAATATGTAAGCTGACTAGATCTATGGAAATTATCTAAAGAAACCTTTATAGATACCATCTTCATGAACGTAATAGAATAACAGAGTTAGAAGGGACCTTGGAGGTCTTCTAGTCCAACCCACAGCCCAGGCAGAAAACCCTATACCATTTCAGACAAATCTCTTCTTAAAAACTTCCATAGTTGGAGCATCCACAACTTCTGGAGGCAAGTTGTTCCACTGATTAATTGTTCTAACTGTCAGGAAATTTCTCCTTAGTTCCAGATTGCTTCTCTCTTTGGTTAGTTTCCATCCATTGTTTCTTGTCCTGCCTTAGTGCTTTGAACAATAGATTGACTCCCTCTTCTTTATGGTAACTCCTTAGATATTGGAAAACTGCTGTCATTTCACCCCTAGTCCTTCTTTTCATTAAACTAGACATACCCAATTCGAGCAAGCATTCTTTATATGTTTTAGCCTCCAGTCCTTAATCATCCTTGTTGCTCTTCTCTGTACTCTTTCTAGTCTCAACATCTTTTTACATCATGGGGACCAAAGCTGGATACAGTATTCCAAGTGTGGTCTTACCAAGGCATTAACAGTTCATGTGATCTTGATTCTATCCCTCTGTTAATGCAGTCTAGAACTGTGTTTGCTTTTTTGGCAGCTGCAGCACACTGCTGGCTCATATTGAAGTAATTGTCCATTCCAAGATCCCTCTCACAATTACTAGTATTGAGCCGGTTACTATTTATATTACACCTCTGTGTTTGGTTTTTCTTGCCTAAATGTAGAACCTTACTTTTTTCACCATTGAATTTCACTTGGTTAGATAGGGCCCAATGTTCAACTCTATCAAGATCCTTCTGTATCTTAAGCCTATCTTCTGGAGTGTTGGCTATTCCTGCCAACTTGATGTCGTCTGCAAATCTGATGAGTTCCTCATTTATCCCATCATCTAAATCTAGATCATTAATGAAGATATTGAAGAATACTTGGGGTACCCCACTGCATACTTCTCTCCATGTAGATGGAGTTCCATTGAGGACTATGTGTTGAGTGCGGTTGGTCAGCCAGTTACGAATCTATAAAAAAGCATGCATCACAAATTGTAGATGCCTATGTGCTTTTAATGTGTACATGATAAATGTCTGATGTCTTCTTGCGTAGTCTCTCCATTTTGGGCATCCTGACTGAGAAATAATTCTTTTGGCAGCCATTTTGGTTCCCCAAACATCAAAATATGACTAATTAATCATTCCAAAACCAATCAGAAATGAAAAGCCATTGCAAAACAACTTGTTATATGTTTAATTAAAATTATGTCCCTGCAACCTTAATTGAAAAGATGTTAAAGTATAACAGGGACACAGGGATTGATTAGTTGTTATAACTAGCCCAGAATATTTCAGTCCCTACTTTCTTTCAGCCCACTCTGGCCAGCCTATCTCAGCCATTATAAATATATCTGTCAGTCGACCTTCAATCAGTTTGTCCATAATTCAAGCTGAAGAAAAATTATGATGTTTAATTATTTGGTGTTCCTTTCTGTCAGACATCATCTTGAACTTTGCTAAATGTCTTCAGGTAAGATTAATCATACAGGACTCGCCCATGATTATTTTTGGACTTCATTCTTCTCAGGACAATGAAAAGTTATGTAACTTCTCTGTGCTACTAGAAGCTCCCCACCACCATCTATATACTACTATAATCCTCTCATTATCATTACTATCAACTGGATGAAACAGCATATCATAGGACAAAAATTTTTGAACAAAGGTACCTCAAATGGACTATCATGGTAATCCTTGATTTATGACCACAATTGAACCAAAAATGTTTGTT
The DNA here is from genome assembly GCF_001527695.2 of Protobothrops mucrosquamatus. NCBI lineage: Eukaryota > Metazoa > Chordata > Lepidosauria > Squamata > Viperidae > Protobothrops > Protobothrops mucrosquamatus. The sequence continues at coordinate 2,421 of NW_015389019.1, forward strand.
GCTAAGTGAGACAGTTGCTAAGTGAGTTTTGCCCCATTTTATGACCTTTCTTGCCACAGTTGTTAAGTGAATCACTGCAGTTGTTAAATTAGTAACATGATTGTTAAGTGAATCTGGCTTCCTCATTGACTTTCTCAGTGCTTGTCAGAAGGTTGCAAAAGTGATCACATGACCTCGGAATATGGCAACCGCCTTAAATATGAACCAGTTGCCAAGCGACTAAATTTTGATCATAGAGATGTTGCAATGGTCTTAAGTGTGAAAACTGTCAAAGTCCCTTTTTTCAGCATCATTGCAACTTTGAACAGTCACTAAAAGAACTGTTGTAAGTTGAGGACTACCTGTACATAATGCATCCGAAATCCAGGAACCATGTCTTGCAAGGAAATAAAATTTGAGCAAGTTTTGACTATTGCAGGCTGCTCTGTGATTGGGTTGTGGTGCAGTCACGTGATGATCATTTTAAACATTCCATGATAGTTTCCCTGCCATTCTCGCAATCCTCCCTCCCTCCCTCCACCTAAGAGCAAGGAATTGACTTGTCATGTGGCCCTTAAAGAAGCAACAATTTTAAGGTATATGAAGAAAGGCCTGCATGTTGTAATTCTTTTACATGCCCTTCACTGCAACACAAAAATGAAAATGTATCTATACCCATCTTTGTTCAGGACACATGCATAGTACTTCATCCTCCTATATTTCTTTACAATAATCCTGTGAGGTAGGTTGATCTGAAAGTCACCAAGTGAGCTGCTGTGGCTTGCAAATGGAGTAGAAACTGGATCTCTGGTGTCAGTCAAATAGAGATATTCCTCAACTTACAACCACAATTGAGCCCAACATTTCTATTGCTAAATAAGACAGTTGTTAAGTGAGTTTTGCTCCATTTTACAACCTTTCTTGCCAAGTTGTTAAGTGAATCATTGTAGTTGTTAAGTTAGTAACAAGATAGTTACTAAAGTGAATCTGGTTACGTGAATCTGGGTTCCCCATTGACTTTGCTTGTCAGAAGATTGCAAAAGGGGATCACATAACCACAGAACACTGCAACCGTCATAAATATGAGTCAATAACCAAGCATCTGAATTTTGATCTTGTGACCATGGATGGGGATGCTGCAAAGATTGTAAGTGTGAAAAACAGCCATAAGACACTTTTTTCAGCATCATTGTAACTTCAAACGGTCACTAAACTTCAAACGGTCACTAAACAAACTGTTGTAAGTCGAGGACTACCTGTACATCAGCTACCATACTTCAGTCCTTGCTCATCCACCCAGTCATTGCTCCCTACTTTGAAACTGAGTGTTCTGGAAGGGAGGGAGGGAGGGAGGGAGGGAAGGAGGAAGGAAGGAAGGAAGGAAGGAAGGAAGGAAGGAAGGAAGGAAGGAAGGAAGGAAGGAAGGAAGGAAGGAAGGAAGGAAGGAAGGAAGGAAGGAAGGAAGGAAGGAAGGAAGGAAGGATTGATTTCCTGCCAAATTCCTACAAAAAACTCAGTGGGGAAGCCTGCAGGAAATTAGAAATTGCTTTTGCTCCCACTGCTTTTTTGCCCTCCTGTGGTTATTCTGTTTCTCTGTTTAGATAAAGAAAGACCTCTGAAGCTATGATCTAGCAGGGCATGGATTGTCTAGTCACTATTAAATAACTGACACATATTTTTGTTTTGAATTGAAATAGAAAGCATATTTTGTGTGTTTCTAAAGCATACACAACTACTGTATAATAACTTGTATTCACTGAAGCTCATCTCATTCTTCACCATATGAATTACTGTTCTGGAGATATGACTGGAGACAGGAAAGGTGTTAAATCAAGTGATGCCCATATGAGAAGATTTTCAGTGAGCCACACCATTTTTTTAATGGAGCGTATTTGTCTTTTGTTCAGTATGAATCATTAACTGATTTTTTGGGGCCCGTGCCATGCCTTTTTGCATAGTTTATTCTTGAATATATAAGGTGACTAATTCAACTCACAATGTACATGACACTTATGGAATACAAACAGCTTTCTTAGAATAAGAATAGCTCCTTATCCCACTGAGATTATAGGTGAGGTGAATATCAGTGTCACCCTCAGGACTGAACAATGTTATTTGAATTGATAACTTTCTCTTAGCCAAACACATTCCAAATAGTATGGGACTAAAATTAAGAGATCTCCTTGTAAACCACCTTGAATTCTCAAAGGAAACATGGAGTGAATGGCAATGATTATGTTAGTCAGATCTAGAAGCCGGAGCTGTTATTCAGCATTCCTGATCATCTTCTTCGGCCTACTAAAATCACACGTGTACAATATGGCTAAGGTTCCTATTCTTTATTTCTTTTGAGTGACCCTTTCTGTGCCTTACAACATCTTGGGATGATGCTGCCAATAAAATGTGATGGTTATACTAGTTGGGCTATAATAATGCCACCCTGTCAAACATCCAAGAACAAATGAATTATGTCAAATTTGGGGATTACAGAACACACTGAAGCATAGATTCACCAAACATATTTTAGCTGGGTGTGAACCCAGGCAATATGATGAATTTATAACTGAATTGTTGTTTCAATTCAGGGACTTGGGTAACTGTATAAAGGTGTTGTGTAATGTTAGCCAAAGCCAGTGTGATCAATGGCACAATATATTTGGGGGGAGGGGTGGTGAGGGAATCAGATCAATAGAAATAAAGGAAATAGACTTGTGATGATACTTAAAATCTTTTACAGTTCCTGAAAGAGACCTTTGCAAAGAAGCAGATATTCTTTCTAGAAAAGCTGTTCCATTCTCCTATTCACCTTTTTGTTATCAAACAACAGAATAATCTGGGAGGAACTAGCCACTCACCATAAACTGTCAAAAAAGAGTAGCATTGTGGCTTCTAACCCAATCAGTGCATGCAAAACTATATATATATCCCTGAAAATCTGCCTTTGTAAAGGCTTACTCCCTAATAAGTGCCCTTAGGTGAATCTTGTTGCATTAAATTCTTTCCAGACTTGTCTTAAAAATTAGAGTTCATAAAAATGAAAAAAAAAATAAGTTTTTAACTCCCCTTATCACCAGTTTTATTAAAGAAAAAAGAAGCCAGTAGTAATTAAATAAAGTTTAGATATATGATTTTGCACTACACAGTTGTTTAAAATAATAGCCTAATCAGTTTTTCTCCACAGTTTCAGTGGATTGAAAAGCTACCGGTATTTCTCTAGATTCTTTCAGCTGTATAACTAATGAACAGTATCCAAATGAAGTGGTATTGTCAGTTGTGTTGTATATTATGATTTATGATTATTGTACTTTATGATTATGATCATGATTTATCAGTTGTTGCTTGTATGTATACTGAGTGCTTATGCACTAGAAACAAATTCCTTATGTGTCCAATCACACTTGGCCAATAATTCTATTCTATTAAGAAATGTCTCAAGGCATTAGAAAGTAACCAATTAATTTTCACATTTATTAATAGTCAATACATATTTATACAGAAATATATCCCATTGAGTTAAATAGGATTTACTCTTAGGTCAAAATATATATCTAAGACTGTAGCCTAATTGTTGAAGCCTGAAATGTAGCAGTTATGTGTCAAATCCTGCAGAGACATTCACAAATGTAATTTCACAATGCTGGCCATAGAGATTGCTTGGGAGGAAATGAGAGTCTGCCACATTAGCAGCAGTATGACCTGAAAATCACCAGCAGTGACTGCACATCCTAGAAATTACATTTGGAATCTGTCATCTTTGATTGGATTCTCAAAAACCCATAAAGAAGAGAGCAGTTGTTTCCTGTCAGGAATCAGGCCCATTAGCAACTTCTGTTTTGGAGTTGTTAATTGTTATGTCCTGAGGTTGTTATCAGTACTGATAAACAACTCCTGCTCCATGGTGCTGTATTTTGCTTATCGGAGACATTGTAATGATGATATAGATCAAGCCTTCCTCACTCTGCTGCATTCCGATTATTTGGCACTACAAGGGCACCAGCTTGGGGAAGGTGATATACCAACTTCTCCAACTCAAGGGGTTTACTTAAGTTCCAAACCAGAATATCAGTATATACGATTTAGGTTGCAATCTTTTTCATCCCTACCTACTTTGAGATAATCTCTTGAATTTAGGCTTACTTCTGAGTTGACTTACATAAGAGTATTCTGTTGAGTTTCTTTAGACCAATATAATTTTTGCTTTGTAGGAAGAAAAGTTAAGAGCAGAGGAAGAGCAAATTTTCAACAGCCAATGAACTTCCATCAGAAGAATCCAAGAATTGGGATTTTATTTTTTTTTATAAAACAGATCTATTTTGAGTTACATTTTACCAATCCTTACTAACCTAAATAACATAACACTGCCATTTAAAGGGAAATCATTTAAGGGGGAAATTCAGCTACCTTTTCTAGCAGTGATGGAAGAAAAGTGCTGCCCCATTAGGCTCTTGGTTGCCCAATAGGAAGGTTGGCTAAAAAGATCTCTTGTGAAATATGATCAGATGATGACACATCAGCCTGGAGAGAGAAGTCCTTGTTTTAATTCCTCCCTTCCACCTGATTTTGTTTTAACAGCCCGCCTGAGGAAAAGTTCTGAAGAAGTCAAATACTTGTTCCCAAATTTGTAATGTTTTGGTTGGTCCTAAAAAGATTTTGTCTTACTATTGGATTTTTTTCTTCTTCTCTAAATGAGCCAATACAACTACTATTGTTTTTTCTGGCTGGGTTCACCCCACCACAGCTTTCTCTTCCACCTACATCTTTGTTATCCTTTCCTAAATTGCAGGATAGCCCTAGAAATTGAGAAAGCTTGCTCAATATTTTAAGACATTAATTTATTCTAATAAAGATACTTTATATATCCTATATGCTCAGATGGATTATCTTAAGTATAAAAGGTTTCCTGTGAATTGGAATAAAAATGAAAATATTTGCAAGCCTGTGTCTGACACACAAGTAAATCTGCTCAAGCTTAACAAAGTAGTTCTTATCATTTGACTTTCTGAAAGTGTTTGTTAGGTGTCTTCAGCCCCTTTTCAGAGTTTCCTTTCAATGTACATTCTTAAAAGTTAATAGTATTAGGCAAAATTATTAACTTTTAAGATACAATACTAAGGGCCTGGGCATGGAACCAGACTAAGCTTCTTCTGCATACCCAAAATGTAATCTGGGAAGGTTTAGGAGATGTAGTATGTTTTTTTCTCTAGCTCCCCTCTACTCAACTGATACAACTTTTAGTATATCTTAATCTCATTGCATTTGGAGCATTTGAGCCAGATAGTTGTCCTTCCCCCCTGGGAGCTCAACAATTTAGAGCAGCCTTTAGCACACCTTGGCTGAGCTTAGAGTTATCTCATTTCTAACAAGAAAACATTTTTCCTATGTCAGAACCTGGGAGTGGATTGTGCAAAGGCTCCAGATAAAGCCTGGCCTTATGAGGTGTTCATCATACCTCCATGCAAGACAATAAAAGCTTATCAGATGCTAACAATTGCATGAAATGCACATCCCTAAAGAGAAAAGTGCCATCTCTCAGATCACACATTTTGATTTAGGGATTTTATATCATGATCCTGTTATGGCTGTGAGACAGCAATAGTATTTTGTTGGTGACAAGAGCAAATATATTCTGAACATACTTAGCATATACCATGCAATATATTTTTTTGGCATTCATATTGGGCTTTGGCAAATCCAGTCAGAGTTTAAAGGAGATTAATTTGTGACTCTTTAACCTCCCCTGCCTTTAGTCACACTAACTTGATCTCAGTTGGTGCAATCCCAGACACTGGCTGGATAACTAAAAAGCAGAATCGGGATTGTCTCATTCAACCCATTCTAATATCAGAAGGTACAAATCAACCTATCTTAACATGGTACCCTCAGATGTGTTGAAGTAAAAGTCTTATTATGCCCATTTAGAGGAGATGGGAATTGTAGTTCAATAGCTTTGGAGAATGCCAAATTGAGTAAGGCTAAATTTTGTGAATAAGCAGTGCTAGACAGTAATGTTCTTAGAAGAGGAAATTCTTAGATCTCACTTTTTTCCTCTCTTATCTTTCCATTTTCACATTCATTTACACTCCTCCTGTCAAGGTTATTGTCTGAATTTTTTGGCTTTCCTCTTCACATGAAATCCCTGAAACTTCCAGTAGAGGCATCAAAGAACAGGAAAAATTTCCATTGCTAACACTTTCATTTAAAAGTAAGCATGGGATTTTAACCATTAGACATTTGTCACTAGTTTAAAATTGCACTTCTGCGAAGGAACCGACATTTATTGCAAAACAGTCGTCTTTCCAGTGCTACAAATACAGGTCAGGTACTGCATTTAGCTATAAGCATGTAGCAGATAAAAATAATGTACCATTTGTCTGCAGATTTGCACCCATTCACTCAAAAATTCCAAACTGTCATACATGGTTTTGAAAGGAAATCAACGTGGCAACCATAATTTTTAAATTGCAGTTCAGACAGTTCTCCAGCCAGAATGGACTTGCTGGCTAGGGTGACAGGGTGTTAATCCAATATGTGTTAGAAAAAAAAATGTAAATTGTTCTCAGCTAAATACTTTGGCTGCCTTTTATGTCTGCACAATTTGGGTGGCTGAAAAACTTCACTATTCTTCTAATATATTTCCTATGGGGTCTTTTTTGTTTGTTTTTCCTTAAAACCGTTTTAGAGACTGCAAGCAGAGCAGAGTTGGTATTTTCTCTTGATTTATTAAACTGACTGAGGACAACCAACTAACACTTAAATAATTGTCTGGAAGCCTTTTCGAAAATCAGACATGTTTGCTTTAAGTAATCACTTGTTTTCCACAGCAAAAGAAAAGGAAGACCATCCGGCCTGGCTAACTATTCACTGCAAAACTGCTTTTGATCATCGATGTTTATCCTCGTGAAAACCGGCGGGGGGGGGGGAGAGAGAAACACAGCAGTCGCGTTTGTCAGGGCCCTTAAAGCTGGTGGAGAAACAAACCCCCATTTTCGTGGTAGGCCATGCCAATAGGCCCAAGGCTTCATGCCCAAATGATGGCTCTAAACAATGTGTCTGACAGGGACCCATTTCCCACAACTGCCTTTTAAGTCCAGCTCACACCCCAGCGCCAACACTCCCGAACTTGGAAGCAAAGTTGCCGGCAGCCTCCAGGGCGAAAGCCCTTTAAATGCCCCTTATAGTTGGAGGCTGGACATTCGCCTCAGGGACACAATCCCATTTCCTGCACTCTGTGCTCGTTAGAGGAGCATGCCTTTCCCAAGGCCCTTCAGAGGGCCTAACTTGGCCTTCTCCGCAGCAAAGTCCGAGCAAGCGGCTCCCCCCCCGCTTTCTGCCCAGTTGGGGGCGCCAGGGCCTAGATGTGGAGGATGCGCCGAGGAGGGTAGCTTCCCCCCCCCAACGACTTTCCATCTACTTCTCGCCACAACTGGAGTCTAAAAGCCCAACTGGGGACGTGGATGAGGAAAGCGTCATTCATGACTACATAGGGTGACTTGGACGAGTACCTACATGACCTGAGTTCTCCTTGCTCTTACATCACATTCAAGCTGAGGATATTGTAGTCCCACTCATCTAGTGGTCAGCCAGAAAAGATGTTAAGTGAAGATGATGGGAGTTGCAGTCAAGCTTATCTGGAAAGAGCCTGACTAGATATGGCTGATTAATTTCTCATGGAGAAAGGCAGCGATGGTTGTTTCCACAAAGTTTGGGATAAGCTCAAGTGCAGACTGAAGCTGCTTAAATCACTTCAGAGAGAGACCAAATTTCAACTTCCTCCAAGCCAGCCTCTCTCCAGCTGACTCCTATGGAAGCTAGGTTGTTGGCACAGTTTGTGCCAGACCAAGTTGTATGACATTAGTTTGTTAAATAACCTGTCACTGGTTGAGTTTTCATCTGCCATAATATCCAAATCACTGTGACTGGGCTTACAAAACAGTTTCAGGCAAATCAAGCACATTATGGCTGTATTTGAAGCACATGCAAAACTATGAGAAACTGGACCATGGTTTACTTCCTTAAACTGAGTTGCACGGTGCATTGAAAATAAACCAGACTCTGGAATGCCAGAACACAACCTTTAGTCCAGTACAAAGGATGATCCCAGCCTTCCCTTTACAGGGCCTGCAACCCCAAAACAGTGCCACACTCTCTAACTGCCCTAGGAGTTCCCATAAGTGAATCAAGCTGTTCACTTGCTTGCTGAATTATGTTTTTGTTCCTCTTCCTTAGACAGATCATCTCAGGGTGATGTAGCTTATTCCTTCACAGCACTCCCATGAGGGACATTAGGCTGAGAATTTAGTCACAGATCAGCAGGGATTTCTGTGGGATCAAAAAAAGGCAACCTGGTGGCCATAACCTTGTGATCAAGGTTCTGTTGCATGTAAAAAAAAAAGGGGGGGGGGAGGGGGATGATTTTGTGGTTGTCACCATATTGACTTTTTTGACCCTCACAAATATCACTGTCAATAAACATCAGAGCTAAGTAAGAATTTGTAAACCCCATTTCTCTTCTGGCTTGAATCATTTTGGCACCCTGCCCTTTAAAAAATAATCCAGAAAATTTACCAACCCAATACAAGCCTTTCATTCCTTGGCGTGTTTTTTCCCCATTAGGAAAAAATGTTATAAGTTGGTTAAATTTACACATCTTGTTAAGCAAAAAGGGAAATAAACCCTATTATGATTTAGCATCGTATGCAAGCCCAGGGCTTTTTCAGCAAACTATAGCAAAAACAAACTGGCTTAGGTTGATGGATAAACTCAGACGAAGACTTGGGCTAGAGGGCTAAAATACTCTGAGCCATAAAACAGCCAAACCCTGTTTCTGTAATATGCCTCCCCAGCCAAAAAACTACCCCCCTTCAGCCACGTTAATTTTCCAGAGTCAGACGGGATCCTCTATACCTTTAATACTTGGGGGAAAAGAGGATCTGGTTCAGGCATTTCCTTTTTGTTTGTGCCAGGCAGGTGTCTTCCCTGCCCAGCCTTCTGGTTCCCTTCTGTCCCCCCCCCCCTTTCTCCCTTCTTCCAATGTGATTAGAAGCGAGCTGGGGGCGAGGCATAAGTCCTCAGCCCCGGGAAAAGGAAATGTCAAGACCTCGGCCTTGTTCGCCTCGACTTGGCCGGCAAAGGCAGGAATGCGCAGTCAGGGACCACCAACGTGCCTTGATCCTTGCAACGGCCCACTTCATACACTTCTGGGCATTAAACTGGGGGGACCCCCTTCGCCTCGCTGATTGTCCGGCTAGGTGTTTTCTCATTTTTCCCTCCCTACCCCCTTTGAAATGGCCCCTTCGTCCCTTTTCTTCTGAGCCCCTCGCTCTAATTCTAGAGGAGTATTACTTTGCTCTTTTCGTTGGCCAAGCACAATTGTGTTATTGGAGATAATGAATTCAATCCCCATCAAAGCGTATTAGCAGCGCCCTGGCCGTGTTGTAAGGGCTCACCCCTCCCCCTTTTTTTTTCTTCTTCTTCTCCCCCTCTCCTCTTCAAGCGGTGAATGAAAGGCAGGCAGGAAAAATTCGTCGGGGAGCCTCTCTGATAGTGGCTTTTGAAATTAAGGAGACCGAGGGTTGAACTTTATGGTTTGGGGGCCGGTAGAACTGAAGAAAGACCAACTTCGGTTTTGATGCCAAGCCGAGAAGGAAGTGACATGAGTTAAATCAGCGGGATTTGGGCTCAGTTGCCGATAAGTTAGATCTAGATATTTCCCCGCAGGGCTATAAAGCCAAAGGGCCACTGATACTGTTTTGGAGAACGCGCGAGATGTTCCAGCATCGATTCACACATGCGCTTAACACAGTTTTCTGTTCACTGGAGCGATCTGGCGGCCGCAGTTAATTAAAGCCGGCTACACTGGCAGGCTTACTTCTTAATGATGACAAACTCAAGCGATGACCTGCACAACTGAATGGGTTGGCAGAATGGTAAGAGAATAAGCCCGGAGTGTGGTGACAGCTTAAAACTAAAAACAACGCTCGACATAAATAAGCTAATTTCAAAGCCAAAGTGTTTAGAGGAAACCAGCATGGGATACCTAGGCAGCACAACGGTACCTCCTTGCTGGAAAAAAAAACCCTGATTTAAGGACCGCTGACTAAATTCACACGTATTTTTTTTTCTTAATCTTTGCTCATAGAAAGCTCCTATTGGCATGCAGCTTATTATTAAAAGTTGCTATACAGATGGTGCCTTCTTTACAAAGGAAGATCATCCTGATCCCTTCACTTGCCTGCATTAGCATATTTTCAGCAAATTTATGACACCTATTCAAACTATTGGGCGGGGGGGGGGGTTACTTCTCTTTCCTGGATGTAATTCTCCTAATGCTTTAAGAATCTCCAAGTGGCATCCAAATTTGACAATTGGTTGCTGCTAATTCCCCCTATCTGGGTTCTGAGTGCTACACCAAACCCTTAGCTGACCAATGGCTTGGCTAGGATGGCTGATTAGGATGCCGTTCTGTTGCGGGGAACAACTATTGAAAGCTTTAAGTCTTAATTATCTTGTCTTATTGGAGTTCTGTGGAACCAGGCACAAAACAGGTCTCCTTAAGGGGAAGTTCCCCCATCCTTACTGAGTTAAGTGCATATCCTATAGTATTGCAGTCTCTAAGATGTTTATGGTGCCACTGTCTGGGAGAAACAAGAGCAGGGACTGCTCATTTGTAAATTAAATGAAGGTATCCTCTGTCATTTAAGCTCAGAAGGTTTTTGAGACATTCTGGCTGTCCACATCAACTTTTTCCTCCCTAACATGCACATTTTTGTACCCTAATAGATTAACTTGTAATAAGGACCATCGTGTGTGTGTGTGTGTGTGTGTGTGTGTGTGTGTGTGTGTGTGTGTGGTGGGGGGGTAGCCAAAAGGAGTGAGCATCCAAAGAAAGTCCCTGACCTTCACTAGACACCGCCATCCTTTCTCCCCACCCCAGCAATCTGTCCCTTCCCCAAGCTCAGGGCTCTCGCCCCTCAGCTCCTATTTTCATGCTAAGGTCTCTATGGAGAGAGGGGCATGAAGCCCCCCTCTTCCTCCTGCCCTAGTTACCAATCTGTTGACATTTCCATCTGCAGGAGGAAATCTTCCTCGGCCTGAAGGCCTGGCTGGTTAATGAACAGAGGCTGGGAAAGTCAGCTTAGGCCTGGATGCTACTCCAAGTTGCAAGATCCTTGAGCTTGGATTCCAGAGAGCCAAAGTAGTCTTGCCCCAAAGAGGTGGAAGAGGGAACCAGACTTGGCAACGAAGGGCCAGTAGGCCACAGAGCGTAGGCAAACTTTGGCACTTAGGTGGGAGGACCACAGGTCCAGGGGGCACCTGCCAGATGGCAAGCTTGCTTTTTTGACAGAGAATCAGTGTCCGTGAGTTGGTTTGTGGGCCAACTTTGCACTTTCCAGAGAGATTGGGAAGGTCAAAGTTCTGTGGGGTGAAGCTTGGCATTTTTAATGTGAAGGAGACCTGTCACTTGCACATGTATGACATTGCTTTCTTATTTACTGTTTTACCTTTGCTACTCTTACGGAGTGTCTGCTACTTGGAGTTGGCCTTTTAAGACTGAGAGAAGGAAAGAAAGAATTTTGTACATACATTCCTTGCTGTGTTTCTGAAGAATGGATGGGATGGCTTCATCTCAGCCAGGGGAAAGCTGTTCAAAGAGACCAAGGTTCTACTTTGTTTCCACACTGCAGATCCCTTAATTTCTAAAATCAGAAGTTCTGAACATGCTTCAGAATATGTGGCTATAATGTATCTCTTTCTGAACATGTGCGGAGTAACTTCCATTCACCATGGGTGTCTATGATTTTATCTATTGACTGGATTTAGATCCATCTTTCCCCTAGTGCAGGGGTAGGCAACCTTGGCTCTTTTATGACTCGTGGACTTCAACTCCCAGAATTCCTGAGCCAGCCATGCTGGCTCAGGAATTCTGAGAGTTGAAGTCCACGAGTCATAAAAGAGCCAAGGTTGCCTACCCCTGCCCAAGTGGATATGACTCAAGGAAGCTAACAAAATAAAAAAAAGTCATTGTTTTTACAAATATAATTGATCCACATTAAATGCACACAATAGAAATAGTTGTATTGTCTTGTTTTTATTTAACCATCTCAGCTGTGGATTTGGGAAGAATAAATACCAAGGCAGAATGATTTCCTTATGTACAGGACTTTATTTAATTAAATATACACAAAGACTACGCCAATACTAAGTACTATTAAGGGGATTTTTAAGGCTTTTTGTCATCCTGAGAACATCAGAATCCATTATGATTAGATTTTTTCTGTTCTGTTCAGTTGTCCCTACCATCTGGAGGTTTTGGTAGTGGTAGCCTATTTCTGGAGGGAGAACATCATACTGCAAAAGGTGGTTCTCATAATATGGAAAAGCTTTACACATGTATCAAGTCGGATTATGCAGCTAGAAGACTCAGTTGTTGCTCATAGTAGTCTTTAACAATAAATATAAACATGTAAATAACTTTTTCTCAAGTCCATCACTTATTCAGATCCAGATCTATACAAAAATGAACCAAAGTTGAATCGTTTTTAAATGACTCCATTTCTTTGCCAAGGAATTTCATCTTAATTTCGCATGAGCCAATTGCATGTTGTTTATATTGATTGCCCTGTGAATTTCATAATCTGTGGTGTCCTCCTCAAATTATTGGACTCCAACATCTATCAATCCCAGCCAGCCAGTTGTTAGAAGAAATGGGAATTGTAGCCCAACAACAACTTGAAGGTCATAAATTCATCCACCCAGTATTAAAAGTTAATAAGTACGTATTTGCATATTATAGACCATGAGAGGTGCTACAGAGAAATTCCCATTGATACGAAAGAGTGGGGAAAGAATTAAGCAGTGAACACTGAGGCAAGGTAACCCAGCTGATACCATTTGGAATAGCTGCAATTTGCATAATTTATATAAGACACATTACCTTTTTCTGAAAGCAGAACATTGCTAAAAAGGATTTTGAGATGGGGTTAGCTCTAAGTGCCTTAGGTTCATTTCCCCTAGCTGTATTCCTTCACCCTCCTCTTACTTCAATTGGAGCTGCAGCACATGATGTGTTTAGGCTGGAATGTGTGGATTTGTTGACATTCAAATACTTGGCCTTAGCTGAGTTTCTTAGAGAGGTGACAGCTGAATTCATTTCATTTAACCACAAAAGTTAGCAGGTCTGTACACACTTTCTGGAGAATATGTTCAATGGGGCTTACTTCCAAGTAACTTCATGGAATCCTGCTGTAAGATGATTCCAGCATCAGATTTAAAGTTAAGAGAGCTGGATTTGTTGTATAAATTTGTAGTGGAAAAATCAAGTAGAGATGGATGTCATGTTGCTAATCTCCACTAATGAGCCTAGAATAGTGCTCAGGCACTAAATACAGAAGCATAAATTAAGCAGTAAATCCCACCTACTTATAATTGGTCACTCGGTCACATTGTGTGCAGAAGAAAAGATTTGCCTATTAAGGAACATGTTACATCTGTAATGAACTGGTTTTGAATGGTCTTTGGAAGTTAATAGGCCAATGCTGTACTCTTACTTAGAAATCTGTCCATTTTAGTGGCACCACTTCCAAATAGCCAGCACGTTTCAGTCAACAGAATGATCCGGATGTCGTGTACTTTCCAAGAAATTCCAAGAAATTTTCTTGGGATTTCTTAATTTTTAATAAGCATCTTGAGGATTGCTGCAAACTTACCGTGACCCAATATAAAAAAAATGAAGGTGCTATAAAGCCATCTTCATTATTGTCATGTGAACCCAACCATGATTGGATGATGTTGTAAATTACCAGTGAGAAAGAATGCAGAACCCAGAGTTGGTTCCTGATCATTGGACAAGTGCACTCTCTCCCTTCTGGATCATATCAAGTGTATCAGGTCTGAATGTATTACAAGCAAGAGCTAGCAAAAGTCCAGACTGCTTACTCTTCACAATCCTTTCCCTCCATCCCCCCACCTTAAAACTGTGTGTGGCAGTGGGTCTTTCCTGCCTAGTAATGTTTAAAAGTGAAGCAGTTTAAAATGCCAGCGACAATTTAAAATGGCAATTAATTGGGCTGCTTAACATTGAAATCATTCTTGCTTTCCAGTAGGATCAACCGTTAGCTGAAATGAGTTCCCTTTGCTAGATATCTATATCTGTATATAATATGTCGGTCTTACTCTCACATAAATGTACACAAGATTACAATCTTAATTGCCGCGATCTCAGCTTTCAGTCCCACCCTACTTGCAATGCACTTTGCTTGATCTCCAGCTGTTGCACCGTTTGTCCTCTGCTTGGTTTCCAGTAGAAACGCCAAAGAGGTGGCAAAGCATCCCGTGTGGGCTATTGGAATATATTCTTTGCCATTCTTTTTTTCTCCCTCCCCCCCCTTCCACGGGGAATGAAAAACTGAAATCAAAGTACCCTCCATTGGGATGCGCTGTAAGTGAGCTTCAGTAAATGAGATCTTTACTTTGGGTTGCAAACCTATACACAACCCTTGGGAGTGAGCTTGATTTAATTCAATGGGTTTTTGTTTCTGACTAGACATGTATAGGATTTCATTACTAATATACCTCGGTAATTAATCAGAGGGGGTGAAGGGGCTTCTTTCCAAGTCAATGCAGTGCTTGCCTATTTGCATTTTACTCCTACACTTACATTGTAAGGTGTTCTAATATATTGTACTTGGTACTTTTTTCTCTGAGGCAGTCCTAGCTGTTTCTAAAGGGATGAGGGAGGTTGAGCAGAATTTCTCTAAATTTGTAATTTGATCGGAAAGGACTTTTGCCAACATCTTCACATTGAAATAAACAGCGCAATGAGAAAATCTAAAGCCAACTAAATAATTATTTTTGCTGCCTCCTGTTTTAAGCAGATAAATAAATGTTCCTGTCAAATCGCTGCAAAGAAGACGAACTTTGATTCGAAAATAATCAATACAACATTCCTAGAGTTTTAAACTTTAAACTGAATTTTAAAGGAAAAGCTATCACAGCTATTGGAGCAAGTTCCCATGTAACTTCGTCTCTAATAATGCAGATCCGCGTGAAACCAATGAGCTGGTACCTGAATTATTCGGCCTTAAATGGGTCTCTTATCCTGAAACTACCGTAGCAAGGGATCTCCCCGCCGTCGGTTCGACTCACACTCCCGCCTATTTAATATCCGGATAGAAACAGCTGGTCTCTTGAGTGGAATGGACTATTTCAACGTTCAGGATCGCAGCCCATCAATTCCACGCCCAAACTAGTTCAGCCGAAATACGTGGACGTGATATTAAATATAGTGAGCTAGGAATAATCAACGGTAACCTTAAATGGATTGCCTTCTGAGTAGATATGCATTGGATAGCCTGGCTTGAACTGGGTTAGGGTTTAGTTATGTAACTGGACTTAACAAGAAATGGGACGGAAAGGGAAGGGACTGCGACCTATCTTTCCCGGACAGAGCACCGTGGAGAGTTTCGAAGGACGTTTGAACCCAATACAAAACCTGCACGTTGGATTTCAGGTCCCCTGTCAGTCTTTCCTTTCCGGGTAAGGTTGCATCAGGCTTTGATAGGAACAGCTTTCCATCTCGGAAAAAGTTACTTGGCAGGGGCGTCCCCTTTTATTTTTCCAGGGCAATCCGTTTCCCTAAAGAGTTGGTGCAAAAGAAATTCAGCCTCTTGGGGGGAAATATCTGTGGCGAGCCTGGGGGGGATTGGAATCTGGGACGCAAAGCCAAGTAATTCAGCCGCACCGTCACGTTTGGGAAGTGACAGGAAGCAGGAAGGGGAATTCTTTACCTGGCGTTGGCCATT
Organism: Protobothrops mucrosquamatus; assembly: GCF_001527695.2. NCBI lineage: Eukaryota > Metazoa > Chordata > Lepidosauria > Squamata > Viperidae > Protobothrops > Protobothrops mucrosquamatus. The sequence goes on from NW_015389019.1 coordinate 18,200, forward strand.
CCGACTGAAACGTGCAACACAAGAGGGCTGGATCGTTTGCTCTGTCCAAAGTTCAAAACTTGGAAATCGCGCCCAGGCGCTGGCGCACACCTATGCGTCAAGGGAGGCGAGGGTGTCTCGCAGGCTTGGATCAAAAATGGCACCATCCGGGAAACAGAAGCGTTGATTTCGGCTAATATGACCTTAACTGTCACAGGGTGCAGGATAATATTTTTTGGGGGGGAGGGAAGAAGCCTCAGAGAAAACAAAGGAGGCTTTCCGTTTCGTCACCCTTTTTTCTTCGCTTGGCATTTCCACTGCTGGCCTGCAAGGAAAAAAAAAAACACGGTGGCCGATCTGTAGCTTCGCCAGAATGGAGGAATTGCGCTCCTTCTACTCTTCTTGAGAAGCTTGCTGTGCGATCGGGACCCCAGCGATTAAAAAAACAAAAACCGTGAGGTCGGAGGAAGGGATACCGCGCCCTCCATAACAACCCAGCCCTTAAAATAGTTGCTTAGAAGTAAGTCCCGCCGCATGGAAGGCAGTTTTCTTCCAAGAAGTGGGGCACCACAATGCAACCGACATCTCCTTGGAAGAACCTAGCTTCTCGCCTCTGTGTCCCTACATGCAGCTGTTTGGTAGGCAACCTGGTTCCAAAGGTTACATTACTTGAGTTGAGGAAAGCTTCAACTCTCCGCCTTCTGCCCATGAGGGCTATTCCGCCCGAAATCAGCAGTATTTCCTTCTGAGTAAATAAACTTGAGCTATACGGGGGCAAGATCCTGGAGCCAAGCTGCACGATATTCAACTTTGGTTTAACACCACTTCCAAACAGCCTCTCCAGTATCGATGAGGGAATCACACTGTACACTTTGCATTTTGTGTTAAGGCTGAAAAAAATCAATTCGTTACTGTATGTGTATTAAGGAGTCCTCGTTTTGGCACAGGACCTTGTTTTTCACGGCAAACATCCAGTCCTGTTCAAGGTAAAAGGCACACTGATGCCGCTGAGCACATTTATTCAATGAAATGCAAATCCATTCAAATCTGGGAAAGGTTCTTTTCCTGACTTCTGTAGAATGTGGATGGAACCCATGCAGACCAACTTTAAGGATTCGTTCTAGGGTGGTGTTTTTAAAACAGGTTGCGCTACCCTACATAAAATATAAGGAAGGGGAGAAGGCACAAGGATTTCCCAGCAATCTCAAAAAAAAAAAAAAAAAAGGTTCAAGTACAGTTAAACTGGTGCCAATGAAGTGGTCACTATCTAAAGAATCTTCAGTTCAAAACTATTTTCAAGCTCATTTAAAAACAAAACAAAAAAACACTGCTGTATGCCTTTGTTTTATCTGTTTATATACTGGCATCCAAATTCAAGATTGTTTGTTCTACTGATTTAAATTATGCTCCTTCCAAATCAGTAGCTTTGGAATCATATTCTGAGAGGACAGGCTCAAATAAATTAACATCAAATATCACCTTGTAACTCAGGTGCTCAAAATTCTGAAATATTCCCAGCAACATTTATTTCCCTTTAAACTAAGTTGATTTAGAAGGAAGATAAAATATAAGAATGTGTAATAATCGTAAAAAAAACCACACTTGTTTTAGCATCTTTGTTTAATTCTGTGTATTCATCCTGAAATCATTGGGTGCACTTTTTTTTTTAAAAAAAAAAACTAGATTCATTAATTTGGTGTAGCCAATGCAATTTGTGATTATTCAGCCCCTTTCTCAAATCAGCTTAAATGAAATCTGAACATTACATTTTGCAGAACGAATTACATTATGGGTTTTTCCTTCAAGGCAGAACACTTCACTTATTTTATTCATTCATTTATACATTTATAATTTTAAAAGATGTTTCTGTGGAACCAAATTTTGGGCTTGACTCAATTATCTTCTGTTAATCAATGAAGTTCTTAAAAGAAAAGAAAAATTGTAAATGTGTCTGTCGCGTACATCTTGGAAAGGATAAAATAGTGGGATATTTTCTGATCCACATGATTTATTGTAGAATTTCAAAGTTACTAATTACCTGGGGAAACGGCTTCCAAAACGTCTCTCTTCTGGTCTGAACGTGTGAAATGTTATAAACGTTCCCTTCCCCCGCCTGCCTGCCTGCCCCTCCCCTCTTTTGACTGTTTGGGTTCTTTACACCAGCCAAAATCCAGTTAGCTCTCTTAAAGGCTTCAGTAATATGCTGAATTGCTCCCTGCTTGAGTTTAATGGAGTTAAATGAGCCTGAATGATGGCAACAGTTTTAGCTGTCTAGCACGTGGCTTATTAAAGACGGTAATTGCATTTGAAAAGGAAAGACATTTCCTGGATCCCCAGGAAGAAAATCAAAGAGCTTTTCCCCTGAAGCTGGAATCTACCTAGCTTTTTGGCATCCTGTGGGACCCTGTAGAATAGATCAACTTCCCCGGGGGGGGGGGATGGAAATTGGCCTTGGGAGAACTGATTGCAATTGTTGGAAAAAGTAGAGACCCCTTTTAAATTGATCACAAATGAGATTTTTAGAGAATGGTCCTTGCAGGACACCTTTTCATTCAGAGAGACAAAAACAGTGACAACTGAGAGTTTGACCAGAGAAAAAAACAATTTTGTTTTCCTTCTGTTGGCTTGAAGCTGACATAAAAATATATGCAAGAATGGCTTTAGGAGTGAAAGCTACAAACAAAAACAAAACTGTAAACTCTACCCAGCAATGAATTAACTCTCGTCTTCCACGCCCCCATATTTTGATCTAGATATAATTCATTCTCTTTATGGTCGCTATTTCTGTGTTAAATCGGGGGAGGGGAAAATGCTTATATTTCAGGCTTTCTAACAATTTGTCATCTTTCACAACTACCTTAAATATATTCCCTTGGCAATCAGTCTCCTTAACTGATCTGGGGAAATCGATCCACTAAAAATCAAGAAACCACATTCCCTGGCAATTAGAAAAAAGCAAATAAAACCGTAGTCCATAAAATATGCTTATAGGCGCATGCATCTACTTATTCTCCAACTCCTTTGATTAAGAGTAAAGGTCATATATGGATTGATTTTTTCCCCCTCCTCCAGAAATGCTAAGCATTAGCCAGCAGAAGTTTGTGCTCTTCTTGGTATGCTTTGCAATATTAGGGGAGAAATGAAGCTGTATAGCTTTTTTTATTAGCCAGGCTCCTTCCGAGTAAGCTGCATAAGCTGTATTCTAGAGTGAAAGCTGAACCCCAAGACTCACCTTTTTAGTTCCTTAATTTTTTTGTGAAAAGAGGGGAGGGAAGAGATTCACTGTGGGAAATAATAAGCTAAGGTGAAGGGGGGGAGTGTGAATGGTCAGAATCAAGCCACCAGGTTGCCTGGCCTGTTTTTCTTGGTCTAAAAAGGTTGGACATTGTTGGAAGAATTGAGTTTCACCATCAGCACAGAGTGGGTTATCTTTAAAGAGCCATCCTCTTTTCAATTGCTGCCTTTCAAACATCCTGGATCTCAAGTCTCATTTTTTTTTTCTCAGCTGGCTGGAGATTATGGCTGTTGGGAGTTTACCCTGTGTCTAGAGGACATTTGATGGAAAAGAACTGAAGGGGATAAAACTTTTGCAGCCTCTGACTTCCCAATGTTTTTGCAAAGCAGATTGGAAGAACTCTGTGGGAAATAAAACCCATTTATTTGCCAAGCGCCAAGCCAGGTTGGTGCTACCCTTCATCTGAAACCAGCGGCCTTGAATTAAACACATTCGCTTTAAATGTAATATATTATAGGATACCATCTAAGACCTCATCCAGCCGAAAAGGCCCGGTTAAATAACTCCTTACCCCCCCCAAAAAAGCAGCCAGATCGGTTAGTTGCAATGTCTGAATCTTGCACTTAACTTTCCAGGCCTCCCACAACATTAAGTCTCAGAGATGCGGCCGTTCTGAATAGTCTAAGCACTTATGGAAAGAAAGTTACTGCCCATTCCCTGTTGACTCGGAAGC
>NW_015389019.1:22874-32999 GCF_001527695.2 Protobothrops mucrosquamatus
CACACACACACAAAATAAGAACCTCTGAGGTGGCTGCATTGTCGGCTAAGGAGAGGGATAAGGAAGGCAACAGCAGCAGCAACGGTTATAATACAATGCGTTTATCAGGTTTTCAAACTGGTTTAGAAAAAGGAGAAAACCTCTTTGAGCCCAATACCGGTTAGCAGCAGAAACCTCACTGTGTACAATAGGGCTTATGTGTGTAAATAAACAGGCATGGGCTCTACTGTTGTGCCAGACTTAATAGGACTACTGCTCTGGAAAGTGAATAGGATTGCAGTATTGTGTGCATGCTAGAGACACATATGTGTGTGTGGGCAGGTGTAAGCATTAGACTGGCAACAACATACAAAATTCCGTTCTTTGTCCCTGTACACCTGATTGGACCTTTCTTTAGTTTAAGGAAAATTATTGAAAAATTAAGGATGTAGACCTGTGCATGCATGGGATACATGGAATTCACAGAGATTTGCCAAAAAACACGTCCTGGTGTTGAGTTCCACTAATAAGGGCAAATACCTTTTTTTCAATGGAAATAAACTCACTAAATGGGATTGCAGCATAGCTTGAACATATTTTATATTAAGCTCCTCCAAACGGAGGCCTGCTTTTTGCAGACCACCATCAACACTCATGGCAGGATAAATACACCAATGCTTAATTTTTTAGTCCAAGGGTTTAGTTCAGCATTATAATCTGAATATAAACATGTACAGTCCTGAACCACAAATGTACAAAAAACATGGTCACATACTAACCAGCTAGTCCAATAAAAGTACTGCATGCATTGGGAAACATATAAATACCCCCGCCCTCCCGTAAGAGTAAGAATTAATTTCCCAAATATATTGTGAGTATAACTTCATTTCAAGGGAGGTATAAATTGCACCAGAAACAGGATTTAAACTGCTTGTGTTTTCCTATTGCCCCACTAACATGGCGAGTTAAATTCCATTAGTAGCAAACCTCCTAAGAAATGTACTCCTAACCTTTTGCATCAAATACAACAGATTGTATTTGTGCAGAATTGTTTGCAAGGTTAATAGCCATTATCCACTAAGGTGTTAGCCTTCAGAACTATAAGACTAGATTAGGTTCAGAATAAACAACATTCTATTCTTGGGGAGTGGGGGTGTAAAAATCACAAAGAATCCCATTCCAGAATTTACTTTTAGACTAAAAAGCCTCAGTCCACTGAAGAAGAAAGTCAAAGTAAGCCCCTTTTTAATGCTATGATTCCAAAACTCAACACATTTCATTTCCCACTAAAATCAATACAAATATTCCCATTGTTACAATCATTACAGGTATGTTTCATGCCAAGGTACTTACTAGAATTTCATTCCTAAATAACAGAAAGGGATCAGTATGAGATTCATTTAAGAGAATTCCCTCTTAAAACTGCAGTTGCTAAAGATTAGCTTATTTTACAAGTCCTCACCCTCAAACTGAAATAAACTTTGGTGTGCTTGAAGAAAGTAAGATCTATTGTACGGAAATCCCTAATTCTTAGGGTTTTTTTTAATATTAAAGCAAATATTTTAGTTTGTGACATTTTTAGTAGAATTGATCCAATATTCAATAAGTTTAATAAATATTTAATATAGATCTAATAAGGTGACTCTTTGAAATAAGGTGACAGAATTCACAGTTCTGTCATTGTTCTCATAATATATTGCCTTGCCTGGAGAGGGGAAAAAACTGCCAACAATTCCTTTTGTTTACCCCTGTCTTCCTCTTTGAACCCTAGGTTCATTTTTAACTGGCCTAGAAGTAAATAGTCTTTCAATAATGGAATAAAGTAAAAGAAAATAACCAAAATCCACTCATTGATAATATTTGATTTATTTAAAGTCCTTAACTGGAAATGATAAAAAAAAAAAAAAAAAATTAAAGGGAGAAGGGGGAAAACATGCTCCATGGCTTATATTTTCATAAAAAAAACCCCAAAAGAATCAAAACATTTTTTTTTCAATTACAATCACATTTATTATAAAATTAAGATTTTTATTTTCTTTAAAATGGTGTGTCATTTTAAAACCGTTTATTTAAAGCACTTTCAAGCTGTCAAGAAGAAAGTATAAACCGTGCAAATAAATTAAGAATATTGTAAAGGCAAACGGGGTGGGGGGGGGAAGAGGAGGAGAGCGAGAGAGACGGGAACCAAAAAAGCGGGAAGGGGAGAAACCCGTTTGGCTATGGTAAAACGTCATGTAAAAACGGTAGAAAGTGCATTAACACTGGATGAACTGCTAACAACGGTAGAGTAGAATTAAGCGACCTCAAAAATAAAAAAATTAAAAAAAAAAATTCAGGAAGGCGTGTGACTGATCTGATGAAAGCAGTCTAGGCCAGGGAGCATCTCCCAGTTCAGAATATTCTTGGAGGAGGAGGCAAGGCTGGAACAAAAATAGTCATAGAGTGGAGGGGAGTGGGGGTGGGGGCAGATTCTGAGATTAAATACAGGTAGTCAAGAGATTTCCTGATGCTGAAGGAGACTCCTTAGTAACAGCTTGTGGGAGGCGGATGGGTGGGTGGGTTTGGAAGTAATAGTAACATGCCTTCAAAGGCTGTGTGTGACCTGTACAGTTCTGTATCCTATCCAGATCCCATTGGAAACGCAGGAGACCCTTTCTCTATTCCACTTGCCATCTGTGCTCTGCCCCTTTACAAGGCGGGGGGGGGGGTTCCGGGACCTGTCACCCGTGCTTCCCTGGGGTCAATGTGTCTGCGAGGGAGGGGGGGGCGAGTTCAGCAGTGCAAGTGAAACAAATGCCCTTTCCCAAAGTCTCCAAACAGGGCCAAGTTCTCCCTCTCTGCGCTGCATCCTTCAAAGGGGGTCGGACTCCTAATCTAATGTCAACTCTCCGCCCCGGCTCTTTACCTGTATACCGGGAAGAGTCCCACGCAGGGCCAGCAAGTCCGGGGGCTCAACTTCGACCTACTGAATCCACCTCGGGGCTGGGAAAACCCCGCACAAGGCAGAGGCTTCCCAGAAGCCACCCACTCGGCTTTTCCCCCCCACCCCTACCCCCACCCCAAGCGGAGGCCTCCCTTTCCCTGTTGGAAAATCCCCCCACCTCCCCCAATTTGGGCGAGGTTGCTTCAGAGGAGAAAAGGACGGGGAAACGCGAGCGCTCGTTCTGAGTTTCCAAACGGGAGCCTCGCTTGCTTGCTTGCTCCGGTCAGTGGCCGAGGGTGGCCTACCCAGGGCTCGTAGTAGAGAGAGGAGGGCCGGCCTGTGGGATCTGCTGGACTCGCCAAGCCGAAACCGGGAGAAAGGGGACGCATTATCCGAGCCCCCCCCCCTAGAATAAAGTAACAGTCCTTTCGCTTCTTGCGCGTGTCCCGTTTGCCTTTCTCCATCTCCGGATGGCGGGCTGGAGGTGGGAGGGGGCGGACGGTCAGTTTGGGCAGAGATCTAAGGCAGTGTTTCTCAACCTTGACCATTTTAAGGCATGTGGACTTCAACTCCCAGAATTCCACAGCCAGCTTTGCTGGCTGTGGAATTCTGGGAGTTGAAGTCCACATGCCTTAAAATGGTCAAGGTTGAGAAACACTGATCTAAGGAGAGACACAGACAAGGAGGGGGGGAGGGGGGAGGGAGGGGAGGGAGGGGGGGATTCCGCTCGCTTGACCCTCCAGTCCCACCCGGCCGGCTACGAGGTGTTCAGCACCGGTCTGGAATACACACCTTGGTAGTAGGAGGGCTCCAGGGCCGAGGGCTCAATGGCTCCCCTCCCGCCCATGGAGGCGCTGCTGAGGGGCAAGCCGCCGGGCAGGCCGGCCCCGTAGGAGGAATATTGCAGCGCTTGCTCGTAGGCTTTGAAGTCCAGCTTGTGCTGCTGCTGCTGCTCGGAGGAGGACATGAGGTTGTTGATGGAGAAGGGGTGGTTGAAGGAATAGTGGGGGTCGCCCTTCAGGTGCAGCGGCGGCTCGTGGGGTCCCAGCGCGTGGCCCGGGTGACTCAAGGGGGCCAAGGCCGGCCCGCCGGGGACCGAGGCGGCCGCTGCAGCTGCAGCAGCAGCAGCAGCAGCAGCAGCAGCAGCCACGGAGGGCTTCAGCTCGGCTCCGGTCCCGTTTTGGTCCAGGGCTTGCGGGCTGGCGGCGCCGGGGTTGGACGGGGCGGCCTCGAGCTGCCCGCCTTTGGCTTGGCCTCGGTGCAAGGGGGAGCCGGCCCCGACCCCCGGGTCTTTCCTTCCCTCGCCTCCGCCCTTGGGCCCGGCTTGCTTCTCGCACTTGAAGCGCTTCTGGCGCCGGAGGTAGCAGCCGTTCTCGAACATGTTGCCCGAGTCCGGGTGGAGCGTCCAGTAAGAGCCTTTGCCCGGCTTATCCGGCGAGCGGGCCACCTTGACGAAGCAGTCGTTGAAGGAGAGCGAGTGGCGGATGGAGTTCTGCCAGCGCTGCTGGTTCTGGCGGTAGTAAGGGAAGAGGTCCATGATCCACTGGTAGATCTCGCTCAGCGTCAGCATCTTGCTGGGCGCCTGCTGGATGGCCATGGTGATGAGCGAGATGTAGGAGTAGGGCGGCTTGGCGTGCGGGTAGCTGCGCTTGAAGCTCTTGGCGTCGCGGCCGCGGCTCAGGTTGGAGGAGGCGTAGCCCATGGGGCTCATGCAGGGGCCCATGGCCCCGTAGGCGCCCAGCCCGTTCAGCGAAGCCTGCGGGCCGCCCATCGCGTTCATGCCGCCGGGACTCAGCGCCGACCCCATGCCTGACATGCTGTTCATGCTGGCTCCGGTGCCGCCGGGACTCAAGCCGGGCCCCAGGCTCGGGTTGGCGTAGGACATGTTGAAGGAGCCCGAAGTCATGTTGCCGCTGGTGGTCATGGCGTTCATGCTCATGTAGCTGTTCATGGAATTCATGGAGCCCAGGCCGGAATTCATGTTGCTCACTGGCACCGTGGAGTAGGCCTGCGGAGGGAGCACGGGTTAATAATGCTGGCTCTTCCGACCCCTCCCGCCCTTGCCGTAGGAACCCTCGTTCCCCCCCCCCACCGTGTGAGGGTCTTCCTACTTGGCCCACGAATTTCCCCTTGGAGAATGCAAGCCCCGTGCAGCCCGCCCGCCTTCCCCGCTCATCCTGGAATTGCAAGGAGAAAAGGAGAGCAAATCCAGGCTTCCCAAGCCTGGGATTCCGCAGAAAGGGAATCCTTGTGGCCCAGCTTTGTCCCCCCCGAGAGCATTCCGAATGGGTGCTAAGTTTTCGCATGGTCAGTTACTAAAAAAAAAACAAAAAACCTGGAGAAGTGACAGAAAAGATATTATTCACAGAAAGAAACGGCATGCATCCGAAATAGGTAGGCGGATATAACAATGATGATAATAATATAAACATTTTGGCTGCATTGGCCAAAATTTGGGAGATTTGGGAGGTGGTGGTACTATAAACATATAATTATGCATCACAGAGGGGAGGCTTCACAGGCTTCCACAGGCCGCGGTTTCTTTTCAGAAAGGAAGGTAGTTTTTTACTCAGGGCCAAATTTCCAGAGCTGGAAGGGATCCTGTTTGCCCCTTGCACAAATCGCAACTGTGATTTAAGGAAGGGTTGGACTAAGCGCCCCGGTTAAAGATCTGGAGAGATGTGGAGAACATCCGCCCCAAAACCCCAAGGCGGGAGCAGATTGGAAACGGAAAAATCTGCAAGGCCCAAATTTTCAAATGTTGGCCTTTTGGGCCAAACAGCAACTCTCCCAGGATCCAGTTCCCAAATCGGGAGCAGCCTCCAATCCTGTTTCCCACTAGGGTTGCCAGGTCTGCTTCCAAAAAATAGCGGACAAGCGGGGGGGGGGGGGGTTAAGTAGTAAAAAAAAAGTAGACTGTACAGCTTTAGATTACGTACCATTTCATCATAAAGCTTTTGAATAAAAAAAAATGTCCACTATTTTGTGGGAAAAAAAATAGTGGACATTTTTTTTATTCAAAAGCTTTATGATGAAATGGTACGTTAATCTAAAGCTGTACAGTACTATTTTGTGAAAAAAAATAGTGGACATTTTTTTTAATTCAAAAGCTTTATGATGAAATGGTACGTTAATCTAAAGCTGTACAGTACTATTTTGTGAAAAAAAATAGTGAACATAATGTGAAAAAAGTGGACTGTCCGCTCAAGTAGTGGACACCTGGCAACCCTATAATTCCCACTTACGTTTGGCTTCGTTGCAGGCTTTTGTTTTGTTGTTGTTTTTTCAAAATCTAAAGGCAGTGAATGCAAACCAAGGTTTCTCCTGAGCTGCTCAGAATTGCATCTGGAGAGAGCCAGGCAGACCCTCTTCGCACCGAGACGGCCCACTGCCTCAGCCCCACTCATGGCAACAGGCCCCGGGAAAGGGCAAAGGCGCAGCGCGAGCGGCCTAAACCACGAAAGCCGGGTCTTCCCAGCTCCTCGTTGAGGCGCCCAAGAGAAGCCGAGGCCTTCACAACCCGCGACGGCTCCCCGAAGCCAAGAAAGCGAGATCGCCGCTTGTTCTCAGCCCCGCGTCCCCTCGCGCCCCTCCGCTTGCGGACCCCAGCTTTTGCCCCGGGTGGGGCGTGGGGGGAATAACCTGGGCAACATTGGTAGAAGTCGCTTTTCTCCCCAGGGCCTTGGCTGGTCCCTGCTAAATCGGGAAGCTTTCCTTGGGAGGACGAACGACAATTTCAGGGAAGGGGACCGGGTGTGTGTGTGTGTGTCCAAAATCAAACAAATGGTCCTGAAATTTAGGGCCAAATTCTTCTCTTTGCCTTGCAGTCTAGACATTTTGACTAACTGGTAAAGGACAGGTCGACAGGCCAAAGTTTTTCGCGCTTTAAATCAAAGATGCCAAAGCCGGCAAGGCGCCTTAAGAAGGCTAAAGAATAATCCTTGGAAAGGCTTAAACTTTCCCCTAAAAAATCGAATTATTAAGCCATTGGTTTACTTTATTAACCCATATTGCAAACTGCACGGGAAGGGCTATTATGCCTTATAAACTCGTTGCTTAATTAGCTTTGTCAATATTGCGTATATTTGAACTCTATGCTGTGGACTATATTGTCCCACGATGTTATGATTATAGTTTTGTATTATTGGAAATATATCAAGGAATGGTGATATTTGAATGATAGGCTATGTCCACAATAGTGCTTGCCTAGGCGGAAATGTCAATATGGGGAAAGATGCCTGCTATTTTTAAATTCTAGGAACCAAATCCAGCCTAGGAGATCAGTGCCGTCTACCATTAATTGGGGGGGGGGGGGAATGTCTTCATAAGCACATGCACAGTTTGTTACTAAATACGGAAGTAATAGGAATGTGCTAAATTCCTTTCACTCTAAAAACACTTCCTTATAAAACAGAGTTTAAGTTTAGGGAGAGCAGGCAAATTCTTGTTTGCCGATCCAAGAGTCCATATTTGCCTAAGACGGTCGTTTGATTTTCTCTCCCACCCCACTGGAATACCGGTGTGGCGGGAAGACGCATCCAATGAGTCTCAATCTCTTTCTGTGCCCCCTTTTGACCCCTAGCATTAAATTAGAAGCTCCTCTTTAAAAAGGGGCGAAACAAAATGCGGCCAGCGGGCTCCAGTTTTTAACCACCGGCTGCATTTGCCGCGCAGCAAACCCGGATCATAATTCCGATAAAGCCGCGCAAAGCAAGTCCCGTTCCTGCACGGGCTTCAGACTATTTCTACGTCTCATCTGGTTGCTTTCTTTTTCACTTTATACATAGCTACGTTTCCTGGCTTGCAGCTTATTAATTTTATGTTCCGCCTTTAGTCACGAAAAGGCTCCATTTATTCCCTCAGTTAGAAGGGGGGGGGGTTTCACAGGTTCCCTCCACCCTTCTCGTTCCTCTCGCCCGCTTTTGATCCTTTTCTTTCAGTTCTTTGGAGCATATTGTAAAATAAGGAAGGTGGACATGAATGGACAATGAAAAGTTGGGCTCCTGGTTACCGAGTCGGATCGCATTCTCGACAGCGCCACCCGCCGGGCTCCGGGAGAATTGATTTCTGCTTTATTTTTTAATCTCTAACACCCCCCCCAAACCCCCCTACCCCCCCAACTCCGCGAAAGAAGCGTGCGGCAAAGTACACACACACACACACACACACACACACACACAAATGGGTTATTTTGCCTAGCTGAAGAACAATGCTGGCCCAGGTGAGGGGTGGGAAGGGGGACCAACCAAACGCGAAACTGCTTCCCGAGGGGGGCTCGCGGTGATTGTTCCCTCCCGCACGTACACAAACCAAGGCCCTGCATGGAGGGACTCTGGCGCGGTTGGGAGGACCTGGAATTTAGGACTCTGCCGCGTTTCCACGCGCAATCCGAGGAGGTGATCAATAAGATCTTCCTCTCCCCCCCCCCCCCCCCCCCCCCCCCCCCCCCCCCCCCCCCCCCCCNCCGTGGGACGATTGGAAATTCTGTTGATTCCTTCCCGGGCTTTGCAACCAGCTGTAACACTGGAGAAGGCAGGTTTAGGCACCACCAGGAGCGCGCGCTTAGGCTTGATTCCCGGGAGTGGGAAGACCCTCTTCTTTGGCCGAAGCCCTCCCGACCTGTCCTCGGATCCCTACCCCCGCACCCCAGCCCCCACCCCCACCCCCGGGTCCGCTCACCTCCTGAGTCTCGGCGTAGTAACTGTTCCACTCGCTTGCGTCGTGCCCTTCCATTTTCACAGTCCCTAACATCCTGGAGTCAACGTGCGCGGTGAAATCATCCAGTCCCCTCTTGGCGAGCGAAAGGGAGGCCAGAAAGCAGAGCCCCCCCGAGTCTAGCAGGAAGCCGGCCCCCGGGGAGGGCTCAGTCGAGCACGGACGTCGGGTGGCGGCGAGCCACTCGAGAAAGTGAGGAAGTGCCGGCTGGGATGTGAGCGGAGTTGAGCTGAGGTGGATCTTACGTTGCACCAGCCGCCGCCGCCGCCGCTGCCGCTGCCGCCGCCGCCAAAGCAGCGCCCACCTCCTTCTCCTCCTCCTCCTCCTCCTCTTCCTCCTCCTCCTCCTCCTCCTCTCCCCATTTGTCCGCCGCACAAAGACGTTCGCACCTACCAAGCCGCAGATGCACCTGCAGAGCAGGCAGTTCCACTCGGCTTGCAACTCCCCTGGGGCGTCTCTTTATTTGCAAAGCGGTGTAATTGGTTTATGCGGGACGGCGACGGGGGGGGGAGGGGGGGGAGGAAGGACGGCGAGCGCCAAGCAAGGAGGTAAAAAAAAGAAAAAGAAAGAAAGAAAGAAAGAAAGAATTGGGGCGGGAGAGAGAGGGGGGAAGAAACAAACCCAGAGGAAAGGAGGGGGAGGCAGGAAGGAAGGAAAGCCTTTGGTTTTAACTCCCCCCCCCCGGCCCGCCCGCCCGCCCGCCCGCTGCCACTGCTGAGGGGGGGGGCAATTCCAGGGAAAGGCGGCATTCCTGTCTGCGTTCAAAGAGCAGACGCACGACCCTGCGTAAGAGCTGTCCTGTCGGCTCGGACGCTTCTTTCCAAGAAGGGGAGCAGGGCGGGTGGCTGCAGTTAAGACCAAGCCAAGAGCCCTGGGTCGTCCCGACGACTTCTCGTTTAGTGGCTGTTCTGTTAGGCTGCCGTCCTTTAGCAAAAGCTTTAATCTTTCTCGGTCGCGCTTGGACTTTGGGGGCAGGGGCTGCGGTAGGGACAGCAGCAGCAGCAGCAGCAAGTTGGGTGCCAAGCATTGCCCCCCCCCTCCTTCCAACGATGCATAAAAGTCGAAGGGCAAGAGGCGGTTTGGGGAACTGGTCCCCCTCCAACAAAATAAAGCGCCCCTCCTTGCAAAGGGGAAAATCCGGACACCAAAATGTAACCTTGCCTGGATCGGGGTCCTACATTATAGCTTCCCCCCCCACCTCTCTCTCCCCTCTCCTTCTCCCCGGACAGGCAGAAACATAATAAAATAGAATTAGTGCCATTTGACAGGGAAAATCTGCTCTGGAGGAAAGTTTCAACAAAACCACAACCCCCCCCCCCCAATCCTTTGGGCATTGTGTTCTTTCTTTCGGGCAGAAGCACCGGCTGGATAAATGAGTCACTACTGTGACGTTCAGCCAGTCCAGGCCCGGCGCGCTGAGGTCTGAACGGTGGATCTCTTGGCCTGAAACCTCCGCTTGGCAAGGGGCCCAGGTGAGTCATTCCGACCATTTTCATTGCTTTCTTCCT
>NW_015389019.1:33240-81200 GCF_001527695.2 Protobothrops mucrosquamatus
CCCCCCCCCCCAATCCTTTGGGCATTGTGTTCTTTCTTTCGGGCAGAAGCACCGGCTGGATAAATGAGTCACTACTGTGACGTTCAGCCAGTCCAGGCCCGGCGCGCTGAGGTCTGAACGGTGGATCTCTTGGCCTGAAACCTCCGCTTGGCAAGGGGCCCAGGTGAGTCATTCCGACCATTTTCATTGCTTTCTTCCTCCCGCTCCAGCCCCGCGCCTTGCCTGGAAATCGTCACCGTAGGAACCGCCTGGGCGAGTCAATAACAGGTGATTGCCACGGGAGATTTGACGACTGAGCCAGAAATGGCTGTGGGGCACAAATCTTCGGTTGTCCTCCTGCCGTTGCTTTAGACCAGGTGGCGGTCTTCTCTTGCACATTGACTCCACCCGTCTAACGTTGTTCTGCAAGGGGCATCTCTACTCTCCTGGAATCAGGCAGCCGATGGCTTGATCCTGCGGTTGGCTTGATGGAGGCCTCCCAGCATCAAAAGTTACGAAAACGTGCAGTCTCACTTGCTCTCCCCAGAGTTGGTGGCAAGCAAGTGGGTTGGGGAATAATTTCGTGGGTAGAAATTAAAGCAAGCAACTCAGGAGGATTTAAAAGTGGGTCTTGGAAGATCTTGATTTTCTGTGGGTTGAATCCACGCTTAAGAATAATTGGCCTCCCTCTCATTGACTTCAGCAGAATAAAATAATTGAATCGGGATCCAAAGCCAGACTATTTACAGTACAGTACTATCAGGTGGACATTTCCTCGGAGTGGCTACCTTCATTTATTTTTCAGATTTCTGAACCTTCCATCTCACTCAAGGACAAAGCAGTTTGCTCAGAGTTGAGGAATAATGCATAGATAGTGCATAGAAGACTGTGGTTTATCCACTTAACACATTCCTTGTCCTTTATACCCTTAAACGCCCCCCCCCCCGTGCGCCTAATGGCAGTCCTAATCAACAATTATGCTGCAGTGTAAGCCACCTGGAGAAAATAAGATTCTCTGAACTGAACTCCAGATATGGATCGGTCCCAGTAGAGTCCATTGGCTCAAGGGCTGCAGGTGAGGTTGCCAGTTAATTTCCAGAGGCGTAAAATTGGCTGGAAGCCAAGCATTTAATTTTGCCAGGCTTGAGTGGACGCTGTTCTTCCAACCTGCGTCCTTTTCACTGGAATCCACATTCTGTGTTTGTGTTTACCTGGATGTACTATCTCTGAAATAGGTGAGAGTTCTGGGCGTTCCCCAAATTTGAGCATCTTTAAGGAAATGGGTAGGGAAGCAGTATGGAGCAGAATCTCTCCCAGATGGGGCAGGCAGGCAGGCAGCGCAACCACGGGCCCCTGCTAGGAAAGTACAGTTTCTTTCTTGTGTTGAAGATGCCTTTCTGGGTCAGAATGCAGGCGGTGCAATTGGAATCCAGATCATTTCTTAGGATGATTTTTGCTGGCGGTGTTAAAGGGCTTGAATCCAGAACACCATTTCCGGTTTACTTGGGATGGCAAACCTAGCTGTTTATTTCTTTTGCATTCCTGAGATTCCCTTGAAGTCTCCATCAAGCTGAGGTTTGTCCTTATTGATTCACACTGATATGTAGTTCTATTAATAAATATCAATTAAACAAAAGCAAACTTTTTTTTTAAAGTAGCGACATCCATAATTTTAAAATACGCTTTAACGTGCTAACAAAAAGCTCCTTCTTCTTTTGTTCCCTGCTGCCAACCCCCTTCTTAAATCTGGCAATAGAATGAAGTTAAATCCTTGATTCCAGCGAAGGTCTCAAATCAGCAGGAGAGAACAAGAAAGAAAAGTGTGCTATTAAAAAAGTAAAAGCGAAAAGCACATTGTTTTTACACCCAGTTGCACTGTAAATGAAAGACCTTGGAATAAAATGCTTTGGAAACAAGTTTGCCATGGAAGAACTTTTATGCTGCAGCCGATAGCTATCATTTATAACGCACCGGATAGAACTCTGTGATCCTAAATGCATGATCTGGAATAAAGTATGTTTAAATTAGTAGCCATTGTTACAAACGTTGTAAGGCTACAGTAATTGAGATTTGTCAGGCTAATGAAGTCCATCGGAATGTTAACACCCACATTATGGCAATAAATGGGATAGAAATCTAGAACGTTTTTAAAAAATCTCAGTGCAGTGGGATCCAGAGCAATCCCATAAATTTAGATTTGAATGATTTGCAATCCTTTGGATATCAGTCAGTAAATAGGACACTTGCAGAATTCCTGCAACTTCATAAGACACTTGCAGAATTCCTGGGGCTTTAATTTAATGATGGGTCTGTGGGATGGGGATGGGATCTTGGAGGTGTATAATGTGAACTACAGATACAGATGGACTCCAGAAGATGGTAGAGGACAGGAAGGCCTGGAGGAACGTTGTCCATGGGGTCGCGATGGGTCGGACACGACTTCACAACTAACAACAACAACAGATACAGAAGAGAAATGACTCTCTCTTATGTTTTCGTTTCCCTCCATTAATTCAGCAAAACCATGTCATCTGGTCAAAATATAATCGATGATGATGATGATGTTGAATTCAGGGGTAGTCAACCTTGGCTCTTTTATGACTCGTGGACTTCAACTCCCAGAATTCCTGAGCCAGCTTAGCTGGCTCAGGAATTCTGGGAGTTGAAGTCCACGAGTCATAAAAGAGCCAAGGTTGACTACCCCTGATGTTGATGATGACGATGGTGATGATGATGATGATGGTCGTGAACAACAGTAAAAGCTATTGGGATCGTGAACGTTTTTGACATTGGGCCAAAGGTCAAGAAATCCCAGCAAACTAAACTACCAGGCGACAAGAAATTGACTTGACAGTTTGAGCAAGGAAAAAGACAACGCTCTGAGTTATCGCCCTGCCTTTTCCCTAAAAGATCTTAACCCTTCCGCGTTAAAAACCTTGGCATCTCAAGGCCACCGCGGCCCCCGGCTATTTGGGAAAGGGGCAGCCGGTGGAAGAAGAAGAAAGGGGAAGGCGACAAGGCCGCCGGGCAGCCGCTGTGCTTCTGCAACGGCGCAGCGCCTCCTGTTGTTCGGCTGCGGCGCCAAGCGCGCACGCAGGGCCAGGAGGCGAGGGAGAGGATGCCTTTTTTTTTCCCCCGCGCTTTTCCGACGGCTGGATCCGAAGAACGACGCCCAACCTGCCCAAGTGGCCTTTGGTAACTGACTGCCTCGGGCCGGGGAAAGGATGTACCCGCTCGGCACTAGTCCACCACCCGGACGCGAGGTTTCATTCCGAGCCCCTGGGGGGGGCGGGTGGACCGATTGGCGGACCTCTGGATGCCTCTTGCCACACTTTTTAAAGGGGCCCGCGAAGGAAGACGAAGAGCCAGAAGCGGGCTGTTAGTGCTGAGGGTGGCGGAGGAGGAGGGAGGCAGGCTGGCTCTCAAGAGCCTTCTGGCTCGGCGCTTCCCCGAAGAGTGGGCGTGCTGCTGGGGGGGGGGTGTGGGGTGGTCCCGGGGTGTGTGGGGTGGTCCCGGGGCTTCTCTTCCCACCTCCTCCCTCTCAGCGCCCGGAGAGGGGGGGGAGAGGTTCCTCCTTGAACCCACCGTTTCCTCCAGAGGATAATTTAACGTTTGCAAAGAGGGGGGGGAGGTCGTGGCGGGGAGGGGCTGTGTGTGCCAGACCAGAACTCCAGGAGAATTCGGAGTTGTTATTATTATTATTATTATTATTATTATTATTATTATTATTATTATTATTATTATTATTATTATTATTATTATTATTATTATTATTTAGGAAACGGGGAGGGGGAAGGAAGAGGGGGAGAGCCCTTCGACAGAAAGCGCGGAGGAGAAACATCCAGCTTTGGAGCTGAAGCCAATGCACAAAACGTGAGAGACGGTGGCCTCGGCTCAGGTGAGGCAGCCCTAGCGGGGAGAAGCCGATTCAGGCTCTGCCGAAACCAGAAATGCTCCCAGCCGCCGCCTGCGCTGCCCGTCTTGGGCCAAGCAGCGCTCCCCCCTCCCCGGCCATCTTTGCCGGGATCCAGAGCTTCACTCCATCACTGTTATAAAGTACTGGTTGCTCGACGCGAGCAGCGTGGGGAAAAAAACCGACCCGAACATTGTCAGAGGTATCTCGCCGGCAGTACCCAGCCAAGCGCTACTTACCTCAAAGAAAGCTAAAGCGGGGTTGGGTTGCTTAAGGCTCGGTTGGGAGATCCGGGGCAGCCCAGGGCTGTAGGCTAGAGTGAGAAGTCGATAAAGGTCCCCCCCCCTTTGAAAAAGGCCGGGGAGGCAAACAAGGGCAGGGTGGCGGCCAAGAAAACCACCTGGATGTGTCCACGTGGCGTTCAACTCCGTAGTTCCGGGGGGTGGGGGAGGAATTTTGGTCTTGGCTTTCTCAGCGGCTAGAAGCGCTGCTTCTGGGACAAGCCTTGAACTTGATCCACCCCTTGGGATCCCTTCTCTCTCTCTCTCNCTCTCTCTCTCTCTCTCTCTCTCTCTCTCTCTCTCTCTCTCTCTCTCTCTCTCTCTCTCTCTCTCTCTCTCTCTCTCTCTCTCTCTCTCTCTCTCTCTCTCTCTCTCTCTCTCTCTCTCTCTCTCTCTCTCTCTCCCTCTCTCTCTCTCTCTCTCTCTCTCTCTCTCTCTCTCTCTCTCTCTCTCTCTCTCTCTCTCTCCCTCCCTCCCTCCCTCAGTTGCGCTGCAATGTTGGGAAGCGGCGGCCGAGAGGAGCGGAGGATGTGGGGACTCCCCGCACTTTGCTTAGCGCGCCATTCATCAACCCCTCTATTTGAACGGCGAATTGAAAAGCCGGACCTTTGGGCGCAGCAAATCCTTTAGGAAAGGGAACCCTTACTAAACCTAGTGGTGCTGCCGTCAAAGGAAAAGCATGGGAGAATGAATAATCTGCAAGAATGTACTTTCTTTTGATTTTTGTTTTTTTTAAAAAAAACACTTTTCCAATATTAGTTTTAGATTTGGAGAGTCCAGTGGCAACTATTCCACTGAAGGAAGGAAAGAAGGAAGGAAGGAAGGAAGGGAGGGAGGGAGGGAGGGAGGGAGGGAGGGAGGGAGGAAGGAAGGAAGGAAGGAAGGAGATAGTTTTACATTCCAATATTTCAGTTTCTCCTGGACTTGGCTAATTTTGAACACACTAAATCTGACTTCACTTTATCCTGGTGGCCATGTGTATTCCCATCTAGCGGTTCCAGATGTCTGGGTGGAAGGAAAGCTCTGCTCTTCCGAAAAACAGCAGGGGCTTCAGCCCTTTCTCTGCCTTCTGGGAGAAGGGGATGGTAGGAGTGTATTTGGTAAGTATAGGTATTGGGTGGTGGGATGGTAAGAGAGGGGTATATTTAATCTTGCTAATGGGGGTCTGGGATTTTGCGTCTGAGCCTTGTCAAACAGGGCCAAGTCCCCAGCGAACAGCCTTAGTTCCGTCCTTCTCAGTTGTGTCTAAAAGGGCAATCAAATGGCGCAGATAACAACAGATGCCCAGGCGGGTCAGTTTGTGCCGATTTTCTCCAAATATTCCTTGACTCGGAGGGCAAGACAACCTTTGAAACTCATGAAGTGAAATCTTCCCACTCTCTGGATCTTTATTTAGAGAAAGGGAATCTGGGCAGGAGCAGAGGTTTTGCCAAAACTGAGATTATAGACGATTTAAGGACAGAATCGCTATGCTAGTTAAATAGCGGTTTGGAGGTTGACTTGGCTGAGAAAGAGGGAGCGGGATGAACTGTTCTTGAGTAACTGCTGAACTCTAAAGTAGATGTCACCTACTCTGGAGATGTCGGTTGGACTCAGCAAAATTTTTCTCTATCTTATCATTTCCAGCTTCCTTAATTAGCAATAGCGCATTCATCTCCAAGCATATTCAGATGTAACCAAATACCAGCTCAATTATCGGAAAAACTGAATTTCAAGAGCCCTGCGGTTTAATTCGGGTGTTATCACCCTTTCTATTTTAAGAAAGCGCTTCTGGTCTCCACCATACCGTTCCAGTTATCTGACCCAGTTTATAGCCACTGGAAACAGTTTGTCATATCTTTATCTGAAGCTCCAACGTTATTCTTCTATTCTTCTTGTTAGTATATCCCCCTGTCACCCCCCAGCATATTAAATTTCAAAGGCAGCCCAATCAAAATCCCACCTCTTTCCATAGGTAAGGATCTGCAGGAGCTGTTGCTCCGTTTTGTTTTGTTTTTAGGAGCGCCACTGAGCATTTATAGAGTCATTCATTCAACGAAGAAGGTTCATTCACAATAATTGTAATAAAGTATAGATGGAACAGATTTTCCAGCAATATTCTTATGCTCTATGTACACCCAATACACACGGGGGAAATGAAGTGTGTGGTGAGGAGTAACAAGTCGGGGGGGGGGGAAGGGACAGAAGATGAAAATTGCTGCTCGCTTTTCAGCTCCGTTTGCCTTTCAGGATAGAGGCAATAAAATTCCTTGATCTTTCCACTTCTCCAGGTGAACTTCGAAGGCCTTCTGAGATTTTGGAAACAATTCCAGATTGATACCGTTGATTGTGTTTTGCAAATGCACAGCCCCATCTAACGAGTTTGCGCAGAAGCAAGTCCGGTGTGCTTCAAGCCCCAAGAAACTTTTACGATCGTCGTCAGTGCCCGGATAGCTTCAGGATTAAATTAAACCAATTTTGCTGAGAACGGATAAAATCGGGATGTTGTAACACCGGGGGAGTGTCTTATACATTGAGGAAAAACTGTTTTTTAAAAAAAAAGTGTGGTCTCCTTCAATTTTTTGTTAGCGCTCTTCACTGTCGTGTTACGAATCTCACTGAAAAAAATAGTAAACAATGATAGGATTACATTAGCTGTAAATTGTAATCCCTGTTGGTCAGAAGGTATGGCCAAAAATCTGATCAACTGTTATGAATTTGGACTATGATTTACCAGCGCTGTCAGAGAATGAGAAAGATGCCCAAATAAATCTGTCTAGTGAAGGGTTTCTCATCCTTGTCAACTCTTAAGATATGTGGACTTCAACTCCCAGAATTCATGCTGGCTGAGGAATTCTGGAAGTTGAAGTCCACACATCTTGAAGTTATTGGTCTAGTTATCTTCATCTAAGTCTAAAGTTACCTTTTTAAAAATTCTGATAACTCTGAAAGGCAGCTTAGCTCATTCACTCTTGGCCAAAAAGCTTAGTGGCAGGGTTGGGGATCTGAACAGTCAGTCCAGTATGTGCCTATTTTTTCCCCTAAAAGTGTCCTAATTTTTCGAACGCAACTAGTATTATCCCCAGCCAGATGACGAGGGAGAGGGGTGTGTGTGTTATACTGTGCCACAACTATAAGCCATCAGACTTCCTGTTCTGTGCTAGAGCTTCACAAAGTTTTTAAGCAGGAGGGGGGGCATACGGACATATCCCATTCATCCTGTCTGTTAGGCAAATATGATTAATTGTTCCCTTTTCACAGACGGACAACTTGTCCGAATACAAACGGAAAGATTTTTCTAGTGTGTTTAGGAAACCGTGAGACTTTATCCAAGGGCTGGCCACATCTAGTAATCGAGGAGGAAGGGGCACAGAAGCAAGGGCAGAACTTTAGGAAACGGTGAGACTTTATGCAAGGGGTGGCCACATCTAGTAATCGAGGAGGAAGGGGCACAGAAGCAAGGGCAGAACTTTAGGAAACGGTGAGACTTTATGCAAGGGGTGGCCACATCTAGTAATCGAGGAGGAAGGGGCACAGAAGCAAGGGCAGAACTTTAGGAAACGGTGAGACTTTATCTAAGGGGTGGCCACATCTAGTAATCGAGGAGGAAGGGGGACAGAAGCAAGGGCAGAACTTTGTCACCCCCGTTGACAAAACCGTTTCGTCCTCGTGATTTGTTTGGTCCCCCTTTCTCCATGGCTGCGTCTATTTGTCTCGCCCACTAAAGCACTCCAGGTCTGCCCCCCCCTCTCTCTCTCGGTGCTCCATTTTAGGTGGGCAACAGGATCTGATCCGATCTGGAGCGTGTAGTCCAGGGGTAGTCAACCTTGGCTCTTTTATGACTCGTGGACTTCAACTCCCAGAATTCCTGAGCCAGCTTAGCTGGCTCAGGAATTCTGGGAGTTGAAGTCCACGAGTCATAAAAGAGCCAAGGTTGACTACCCCTGGTGTAGTCTCTTCCCCCCCCCCCTTGCATGTGTCAAAATACCTATCTCTAGTGCTCCTTATAAATCCCGGAGTGTGTGATCGGCACAGCTTTTCCAGCAATCTCAGCCAAGGCAGGTGAGGCTCCGAACAGGTAAGGAGCCGGNTGCCAGGCTTTGCTGTCAGGCATGGTTTTGCGATGCCTATTGATTTAATCCCTGCAACTTCCTCGGCTTCTCCACTGATTTGTGGGAAGATGTCAGGGAACGTTATAAATGAAGATCATGTGACATGGCAACACAGTGGCCTGGCAGCATTAAACAGCAGTAGTGCAGCAGCACTGAAACAGCAAAAGCTTTCCAAAGTTTTGCTTCCATGGAAGTAACGGGTTCTGGCATTTTATAAGTTAGCCCATCTGAGATACATTGGTTGAAAAGGTTTTACCCTATGATGCACCCTTTCACCCAGTTAAAGGCTCCAAACATGAGAGTTTTAGTAGTAGATACTGTAGGTCTCTACAGTAGATAGATAGATCTCTCTATCTCTATCTCTATTTGTCATTTCTGCCAAGTTTCTGTGACTCTCCCATTTTGTATTTGTATTTTCTAACAAACCTGTGACACAGAATACACTTAAGAGTGAATGATTGGTCCACAGTCAGCTTCTGAAGGCTGTAACTGCAAATTTTTGAATGCAGCACTGACTGGGCCTGACTGAATGCACCAGGTTGGAAAAGACTGCATTAACCAAACAATTCCTTGAGACTAATATTCCTATAAACAAGGATAGGACAACTTTGCACGCCCCCCCTTGCAATAAACTTGCCCTTAACTTAATAAACCCTTGGCCAGCATTTATTTTGGGCCAGGACGTCAGGAATTCCAGAACTTATGTGAAATGAATCATTAGCCTGCTTTCCTTTTGCCAGTAGATAAGTGAATTATTGTCCCTAGAGATTAACTATGGAGGACCAAGTCATATGATGAAGTTTTTATGGTTCCCACAAAGACCCACCAATCTCTCTGGATCCCATGGCACATTTACTTTGGTTTTATCCTTAGGACCACGCCTATTTTCTGAATGCTAATAATGTGATCCATATGTATTCAACATTGCTTCATAGATAACATTAAAATTGAAAATAAATCACACATAAATATTTGTGACCATTTTGAAGAGGGATTTTAAATAAGCAGTCTAGAATATTTTACTGTAAGGAACTCAAGAATAAGGAAAACTATATTTAGCTTCTAAGTCTACAAGACTTAGTTTGTCAAAACATGACTGCAAGTTTGTGGAATGATACCTTCACAGAAGGCAACATTCCATACACAAAACTCACATCTAAGTAAAATATTTTTGAATCCTTCTTTAATTCAGACACATGGCATGAAAAACAAACCAGTAGAAATAACTGTTTCCTCCTAGATAGATCTGGTTTGGTATGGGAAATACTGAATATTAGAAATGTAATGATTGTTAGTATAATCCTTTGCAGGTTTTATTGAAAGTTTAAGTCCCATATGCTCAGAAAGGCATATATTCAGCTCCTATGCATGTAGTAAACGTACTGAGTTCCTCAGGATTAAAGAATACCACATATTTAATATTACACCATGAACCTCCTATGCACCTTGCTTAGAAACAAGTCCTTCTCAGATTAAACAGATTTATTCCTTAATCTATTAGGATAGGTTTGGGCTACAATTCTATAAACCCTTTGGTGTGAATTCATCTCACAAAACACAGCAAGATTTTCACCATTCTAAAAAAGGTCACGAAAATTATGAATGTGGAAGAGCACTCAATGATAAGATATCATACTTTTAAGGATAGACAAAAGAGGATATGTAGATTTATAAAATCATACGAATACTGAAAGGTTCATCTATTGAAGTGTGATATATATGAATAGTTAGTTTATTCAGCCCATAAACAATGGGCTTTCTCCTTCAGAGGCAGTGATAGCCACAGATGGATTTAAAAGAAGTTAGACCCCTCCCATTGGGGACAGGGCTATTGACTGCTATTCAGCTTGACAACTGTATTCTATTGCTTCATCTTACAAGCTAAGTAGAGTCAGAACTGATCTGTTTTTGGATGCAAGACCTCTGTGAAATGCCAGGGCTGTACGCTAGACTGCAAAGTTAAGAAATCTCTTGGAAAACCACATCAGCCAGTTGCAAAGGCATAACCATGAACATACTATACCAGAAATAGAGTTTGAATTAAAGGAGGTGTTTCACTCATTTCATTTCACTTCTGTATTTCACTTTTAGGACTAAAGCCACCCACAAATCAAACTGAAGCAAGCATGTTTCAAATATAAGATGTTAGGGACCTGCTGTGGAAGAGAACTATTGTCCTATTTGCCAGCTTCCTGGATGCCTCTGAGTAGCTCTAGTGAGACACATACAGTAGTATTGGATTAGATGGTCCATGACCTGAATCAGCAGGGAACTCTTCACTAAAAATGCATGCATGTCCAAGAGCTGGCTGCAATATGATAAGAAAAGACATTTAAAGAAAACTTTCTGAAAAGTTATCGCTATATGGTTGTACCAGATTTTTCTTGCTGTGTTGCATCTGGCGGTCTTATGGTTTTGGTATTTCTGTTACAACCTCTTTTAATAAAATTAATTGTGAAAAAAATTAAGTAATAAGGAAGGTAACAACAACAACAACAACAACAACAACAATAATAGAGTTGGAAGGGACCTTGGAGGTCTTCTAGTCCAACCCCCTGCTCAGGCAGGAAACCCTATACCATTTCAGACAAATGGTTGTCTAGTCTCTTAAAAACTTCCAGTTTTGGAGCATTCACAACTTCTGGAGGCAGATTGTTCCACTGGTTAATTGTTCTAACTGTCAAGACGTTTCTCCTTAGTTCTAGGTTGCTTCTCTCCTTGATTAGTTTCCATCCTTTGCTTCTTGTCTTGCCTTCAAATGCTTTGGAGAATAGCTTGACTCCCTCTTCTTTGTGGCAACCCCTGCGATATTGGAACACTGCTATCATGTCACCCCTCATCCTTCTCTTCATTAAACTAGACATACCCAATTCCAGCAACCGTTCCTTATATGTTTTAACCTCCAGTCCCCTAATCATCTTTGTTGCTCTTCTCTGTACTCTTTTTAGAGTCTCAACATCTTTTTTACATTGTGGTGACCAAAACTGGATGCAGTATTCCAAGTGTGGCCTTACCAAGGCATTATAAAGTGGTATTAACACTTCACGTGATCTTGATTCTATCCCTCTGTTAATGCAGCCCAGCACTGAGTTGGCTTTTTTGGCAGCTGCAGCACACTGCTGGCTCAGATTTAAGTGATTATCCACTAGGACTCTGAGATCCCTCTCACAGTTACTACTACTGAGTAAGGTAGCACCTGTACTGTATCTGTGCATTTGGTTTTTCTTGCCTAACCTTACTTTTTTCACCACTGAATTTCATTTTGTTAGATAGCGCGCAATGTTCAAGTCTGTCCAGATCCTCCTGTATCTTAAGCCTATATTCTGGAGTGTTGAAAGATTTATTGAAAAATTTATTGAACAATGGCATGTTTGCTTATTCATTAGTCAACTTCTATCTTGCCACAATCAAATAACACTCAGCAACGTCCATATTGTATAAAATGCAAAAATTAAAACAGACTCAGCCATTTTCAACCAGTAACAATCATAACAAAACGTGTTCATATGTTGTGTACCAGACAGCATTAATGATCATTCCATCTTGAACCTTTGTACAGAAAAAGTTAAAGGAAGCCCCATTCCTCTGCCAATTTATTATCTGAGACCGATGCAACAACTGCAATAACAAGACCCATCCATAAATCAAACCAAAAGCTGTCCTGAGCCTCATGACATACTCAGTTCCGTGATTAATTTGAATAGCAAATTGAATAAATATATTATGCCTAGGTCTTGTGATATTAGGAAAATCTATCTGGCTTTTGGCAAATACAGTTATCACATACCACAAGAAAATCAATCGTAACTTTTTGTTTAATAAGCTGAGCAAAATTTCCCCTATAAAATGCTGGAAAATATGTTGATCAAGACATCAAAATCACTGATGGTCTTATTGACTTTAAATAAATGTTTTAGTTTGGGCTGTTAAGGAAATGTCTGTGTTTGAATTGGCAAAGAAATAAAGCAAATGTTAGGGACTTAGAAGGAAAAGACATTTGACTACAAAACTATTTGTATGAGTATAAAATTGGCAAATGAGCAGAAAAGCCACAACGTGAAAGCATTTGTTTCAAGCTGTCCCTAGGTGAAATTTTTGGCCTTTTTCAAGCTATTATAAATCTTTGGAGTTTACATGAGGAAGGGATAGTCTTGCCTCATGTGATTTGTTACAAAGATTTTCTGTCTTGTTTCGGGTTCTCTAATTTTTAACTGTTGCAAAAGATAGACAAATTAATGGTTTGAATCAGGGCAAAACCTTCACAACATTAAAAAAAATGTATGGGAGCCTTTGACCTACTGCACTAGATTCTTTGGGCTTTCCCCCCAGTTCTTCAGTTGGTACAAAACAATCTTGGCACAATGTTTGCTCTCCATTAACAATTCCTAATGCTTCAATTACATCTGTTCTGAGTCACTGCCACTGTCCTGATTTATGAGGGTGCCCTTCATTACAGACAAACTAGTTGGTTTTCTCTCTTGGCTCTGCTGCTATCCCCTTTTAGCTGGCCAATAGTCAAAAGGAAAAACATACTTTAATCAGGGCATGGCAACAGGAATGGGATGGGTTAGGCCCGCAGGGGTAGGTAACCTTGGCTCTTTTATGACTCGTGGACTTCAACTCCCAGAATTCCTGAGCCAGCATGGCTGGCTCAGGAATTCTGGGAGTTGAAGTCCACGAGTCATAAAAGAGCCAAGGTTGCCTACCCCTGGGTTAGGGTTTAGGGCTGTGTGAGAGTTCCTTACGCTAGCTTGTCTGCCTCTCTTCTCATTCTACATTTGGCAGGGTTGGTTCTAGGCCTAGGCACCAGATCTTAGAGGATGCCAAGATTGAAAAGACTTCCAAAATACACAATATGAGTATTAAGTCTGATTTTTCCTTTTTTTAAAAAAAAATAAATTATTATTGAGCATTACAATTATATGGATGAAAGCTAATACGAACTACAAAAAATAAAAAATAAATAAAAGAGAGAAAGTGCAGAAAAAAGGAGTAATATAAAAGGAAGAATAAGAAAGATAGAAACAATAAGAATGTAAAAGAATATAACAAAGAAAGACAAGAAAATATAAAGAAGTAACTTCCCCCTTTGTCACAACAATTATAAACAATTTTTACAACTTGTTACTTTCTGTCAGGTGGAAAGAACCCAAAATGGCAAGAAGACTTATTCAGAGTAGTTTTTTTTTAACTGTTGCTCGCCTGTAGAGATGAATCTCGCCAGACCAAAACATAAAACTGCATAATTATTAGATATACCCTGTGAAGAGTGTGTGTGTGTGTGTGTGTGAGTAAATCCACCCTGACTCTTTTCTTGCATACCAAGATTTCAGGCTAATATGCTTTTTAGCTCTTTGGGAAAGATCCTCTCCCTCTTGCAACTCTACCACATTCCACCATATTTTCTCTCAAAATACTACAAATGCTCTCTTCATACCATATCATATATCTTATCTGTTGACAAATCCTTAAAACTATGTTGTTCAGTCCTAGTCAGCAAAAGTCCATTAATTAAAAGTTAATTAATTAAAAATTCATTAACCAGTGTTAACAACATATCTATTTTAAACTTCAAAAAATAAATCAACTTTATATTTCTTCCCTTTATTTTTAACAATTTTGGTCTTTAATCCCTTCAAACATTGTCCAAGAACTTGACTTCTTTTCTTTTTCTTTGTCCTTCTCAACAAGTCTTTCAAAACTTTAACAGGTATCCTTTTGTAAATCCAATATAGGAAAGTTATCTAGGTCATTCTCCTGGTTTATTATTTGTATGTCCCCTTTAATTATTAAAACATCATCCAGTTTCATTTATAACTGTATATCCAGTATTTCATCTTTCTCCAGATCATTTCTTGTAGCCAGTCATTTTTAAAATCCGTGTTCAAACCTAATTTCATCTTATTTGGTAAAATCTGTTCCTGTTTGTAACCTCATTGTTCGTGCACAGTCAATCTGTAATGACATTCTTAAAATTAATTATTGAATCCATTGTTCACAAATATTCTTCAATACATCCAATGTTTAGGTATTTTCTCCATCCTGTGTTAACATGTCAAATAGGTACTCTTATCCTTTAATTATAATCTTTATAATTCTTTCTCCCCCTAGTGTCCAGTTTTCAAAATCCCATTTATCATACTCCCCCCCCCCCCGGAATTAAAACACCAGCACCAACCATTTCCCAAAGGAAGGATTCTTTCAATTAATTTTGAGATCCTCTAAACTCTTAGTCTATTTATAACTTTCCAAAACTTTCCAAAAACAATACTCCAATCGCCCTTTGGCCATTTATTCCCTTTTGCCACTTATTAAAATTGCTAAGTCCTTAAATTTGTTTAAAGACTCCTTTCACTAAGGACTGAAGGAAATTCATTGAGTGAACGCCATCCAGCTCTCCATTCCAAAGGTTCTTAGTATTTGAAAAGTAATAAATAGATAACTCTAAACATGATTAAGAAATGATTACATATAGTCTACATTATGACTGTGGGCATAGTTAAAATCCCTCTATTACCAGCCACTTCACTCAACAGTCAACCACAAAAATCCTAGTTCCTACACTCTGTTTGTGAGGAGTAGCTATCTGGAGTACATGTGCATGATCCCACAATTTTTTTTCTTTCTCCAGAGAGATTTTTCCAGTGAGAATCCATCCTCTGTCCCCCAATTTCAGTCATAATACTGTCTCTGCTTCTTCAAGATATTTAGTTTGCCAGGTCTTCACTGGAAGTTTCCTGAAATTCTGATAATCTTTCCCTGTTTCTCAGGAAACTTGGATCTCCAGAAACTGGTAATATTTCCAAAGCAAGACAAATATCTGACAGGAAGGTACTAAGTGAGTGAGTTGTGTGAACATCAGCTTATTAAAGTTACTGTATATCCAGAAAAGCAATAAGGGTACACTATGTGTGCCAGCCTACCTGGCCAAGAGTTAAATATAATTTTGCAGAATTGTTGCTATATGACAATAATAAGTGCCGATATAATTAAAATTATTTACTATGATTCACTGATTCATAGCAAATAGGGTGAAAATGTCTGAGAAGAGGAAAAAAAATTGTCCAGGTTTGAAAATCGTAAGCGTAAAGCTTAAAAACGTGAGGAAA
Organism: Protobothrops mucrosquamatus; assembly: GCF_001527695.2. Taxonomy (NCBI): domain Eukaryota; kingdom Metazoa; phylum Chordata; class Lepidosauria; order Squamata; family Viperidae; genus Protobothrops; species Protobothrops mucrosquamatus. The sequence continues at coordinate 48,614 of NW_015389019.1, forward strand.
AAAAGAAGCAAGAGGACACCCTTTTGAAATTCCTAACAGAATTGGATGATGAGCAAAATCATAGGGGGGGCATAGTGTTCAAGCAAAGTTGTTCTTTCCTTTTTTTCACTAAATCAGTTTGTACAGATGGCCTAAAGAACAATCTAACTGAAAAAAATAATTCTAAAATGTGTGTAAATGATGTTATGAAGAGGAACAAGTTCTTCAGGATAAGATATTTCTGAAATCACATAATTACAGAAATCTAGCAATGAATCAGTCATATTCTCCTTAGCAGACTATCCTCTGCTTCAGGAAGATGGTCATATAATTCAGCCTATAGTGTAACATACCTAGTTATCAACAAGCTGTATCATTAAAGGTGCTATCACATCACATTGGTCTTAATGGTTTACTTCCATGTGGGTCAGTGCTCATGAGAAAACAGCAAAAAGTAAAATAATTAGTGTCTATGTAGATTTATAGTTACTCTGGATTTTTTATTCTAATCAAATACTAAATATTACATACTAATTAGAATGCAAAATTATCTCTGTCTATATAAGTATGTATGTGTGTGCGTGCGTACACACACAACTCACACACAGATATGGTATTTCTGATAAATAACAGAAATCTCATCCCAAACAGGAAGGAGGTTTTTGTGGTGGAGCGCAAACCAATCCCTGCAGAGGTTAAAAACAGCATTCTTATTAATTTCAAAGTAATTAGGATCAAACCCTTCCTGTTGTGCCCATGAATGGCTTTGAATTCACAATTCTTGTCCCTACTGCAAGAAAAGCAGACAATGCCAATTTCTCTGAAACTTTCTCCACCACTCTACCAGAATCCCAACCGAGGAAGAAGCTATTGTGAGGCAGACTAATATGGCTAGCCATCTGCCTGCCTGCTGGCCCACTGTGAGCTTTCTTTGGCATCCTGATGCAAATATGATCTATTCACCACCTTCTTCCTGAGCTTTCCTGATGCTAAAACCTCTTGACATTCATTGCCATGTCATTCAGCTCCTGCTGTGACTCTTCCTGGAAGGTGTCCTGACAGACTAAAATGGTAATTGATGCCCTATTTACTGTTAGTTGTGGATTAATTTGCTCCCTAAAAATCCCATTGGTATGTATGATTCTTATCCCACTGTTACCTTAATTACTATCAGTCTTTCTCCCAGTGACTCCCATGGGTAGAATAGAAAGCAAAAAGCTGCTAGAAATGCAGGAGGAGGAGGAGGAGGAGGAGGAGGAGGAGGATTATTTATAAATGTTTGCAGCACACAACTAGCCTTAATAAAGGTATACCATTGCAGGAAATTGAAAACAAGTACAGAATAAAGAGTTGAACTGTAGAGGGCAGTACTTGATGGCAAAATAAGTTATTTTAATTTGAATTAAGAATACAAATATTAGAAATGCAGTATTTTATATAGCTGCACACAGCTTAAGAAGTTGCCCCGTAGATAACTATAATATTTTCTCTGCTTTTGAATACTGAGCTGATGAACTTAAGACATCCGATTTTATGCAAATTGGGGTCATTTTTGTTTACATTTTGAGTACTTGCAAGGACAATATGGAAATGCACACTTCCTCCCCCCCCCTTTTTTTTTTTTAGTAATCTCTCTTAGTCTCTATTTTTTTCAAATTCCAAGTCTAATTACTGTTTGGAAATATGGTTCTATATGTTCGTCTCTGATATTAAAGTTTTCTGGAGATGAAAGGGAAAAACATATTAAATCCAATGAAAATTTTTTGTCCTTTCTATTTTTATATTTCTACTTTCAAATGGGACGAATATACATATAATCCAACAGATTTCATATCGACTCTTAATTTTGCTGCTTTCTAGTTTTTGTTTCTCCAAGAAGATAGGCCCGTTGACTTTCAAAATTACATAGAGTAGTCAAGGATTACTGCAAATCTAAGAAGAATTAAATGGATCAATAATGTCATTTTGGAAAGGCAAATTGATTAATTTATTTTCTTTATAGTTGTATCAAAAATATGTCAGCATTGTTTCTGGACTCATGGTAGGGCTGATAATGAAAAGGATTTTAAGATGACATATGGTCTGAAGAAAGTAATTCAGTTCTGCATAACTGGACTTGCTTCTGTTTTTGCTTTTCCATGATGAATCGAGTTTTTACTGTGGTGGTGAATTAGATTTAAACTGGATGCTTTCTTAAAAAGATGCAAAAACAAAATCAAAGCAACTAAAGTCTGAAAGGGCTGGGTAAAGATTTTTGGGGGATGCTTAGAGTCAAGATTTTCTACATAATCCATTCAATTTTTTGCACTATTTTCAATAGATCTTCTTGGTACCTTGTTGATATTAATGATAATGATGATCATGATAATGATTTCCAGTCTGTTCCATTTCACCTGTTCAACATGATCATGGTGCCAGAGGGTCAATTTCTGTTCTTGACTGCATCACCATCACCATCATTACCATCACTACCACCACCACCACCACCACCACCACCACCATCATCATCATCATCATGTCTCATGCAGAGCACATTGGGCAGCAAGTCTTTTCTTTACAGCATCTAAGACTTTAATTAGATTTCCATCACAGGCTATGTGTAGGTTTTAGATCTTTACATTCAGCTTATTTCTGTTTCTTTTTCTAGTATATGTGCCTTTCATTTTCATAAAAACAAAACAAAACATACTCTTTATTGCATCACAGATGCTATCTAACATTCACTAGTTAGTCGGTGATCTTTCAGAATCTGTTCTCACTGTTGTATCCTCCTTTATTAATTATCATAATAAATAATAACACCAGGAATGCTTTTTGATACATTCCTCTTTCTCAGTTAATAATATGATATCGGTAGTCCTCCACTTATAAATACAATTGAGCCCAAATTTGTAGTTGCTAAGCTAGACAGTTATTAAGTGAGTTTTGCCCCATTTTACGACCTTTCTTGCCACAGCTATTAAGTGAATCACTGCAGTTGTTAAATTAGTAACATGGTTGTTAAGTGAATCTGGCTTCCCCATTGACTTTGCTTGTCAGAAGGTTGCAAAACATGATCACATGACCCTGGGACACTGCAACTGTCATAAATACATACCAAATGCCAAGCATCCAAATTTTGATCACGTGACCATGGAGATGCTGCAATGGTGGTAAATGTGAAAAGTCACTTTTTATAGTGCCGTTGTAACTTTGAATAGTTATTCAACAAAGGGTGGTTACCGGTCAAGGATTACCTTTATATGTTCTGGTTACATAGGGAACATAGGACAAGAAAAATTAACTTTGCACAAACTAGTCTACATACTTAAACTTTTCACCAATCTGTTTTATGGGGTAAGTGAGAGGGTAAGGCTCATCCAACAAATCTACTACTTTAGATCATTAAAACAGAAAGAACCAGCATGATAGTTAGGCTGGCTAAATTGAAAAACTCTACGTTCTCTCTTCTGCAGCTACCGTTAGTGCTTGTACACTCCAAAGATGTAGTCCCATTCACCCCACCATTCTCTAGCCCCAGGTGCATAAACTGCCAGTGGAGGGTAGGCCTTTTCTCTCCTCCCAATCCTTGTTCTAGTTGCGGATGGGTGGGGGAGGGGGGCGCTTATCTCATCAGAGCCAATGTAAAGTTAAAGAAGCCTGCACGCTGGGCTGGTACCATAAGAGAGGCCATAAGAGAGGGAATTGCACCCAAGTGTTAAAGAAGTCGTTTGTTTCTGCTTTCTTCCGAGATGTTGACGATCCCACCCAAAAGCCTCAGAATCCCTAGCGGTCTCCCCTCCAGCTATTAACCCAGACCAACTTTGCTTAGCTTCGGAGATGGGCAAGGTCATCTAGGTGCTGCCATCTGCCGCGGACACCCCAGCTTTACAGCCTACCAATCCCTCTTCTCCTCCGGACCCCCGTGGCTCAGGCCGTTGCTAGGGGACCGCGCGCGTCCCTCCTCCCCTGCGGAAGGCCAGTCCGAGACGCCGCAGTTGGCTGCCGCGAAGCGCGTAGAGCCCGGTTGAGCCTCGCAGAAACAGCTCCGGCTGCGTCTCCGTCGCGCAGAGGCTGAGCGGCCGCGCCTGCCGGGGAGGTGAGCGCCTTTGCCTTGAGAGACGAAGCAGGTTGTGTGTTTGTGTGTGTGTGTGTGTGTCGTCTCGCAGAAACATTTTGCATTCCCCCGCTCCACCCCACTCCTCCCCATTTTAAAAAGAGCTGGATATTTTTGAAAAGGCAAAATACCCAGCATTTTTTGGGGGGTGGGGGAAGGGGGAAAATTATAGTATGATTTAGAGCTGCTTTGTTTAACCATTGAACAGTTAAGAACTGTTTGAACAATAGATGGAGTAAAATAGTTTCCCCCTGATAATTGAGCAGCCAACTATAAAAAGTAGAAATGTTACTTGTGATGCAAGTACTGTATTTGTAAAAGCTGGAGTGAGCTCCTACTTTCTGGAGGAACAAAATACATTCTTGGGAAGGGAGGGAGGGAGGGATATTATGCTTATTTTTAATATTGTTATGTACTGTTATTCAAATTGAAAAGCAGATGCTACTAAAGCTGCAGATCTAGATGAGTGTACCTAGGATAAGATCTGCTGAGCTATGTGGACCATCCTGCTGAGCAGAAAAATATAGGATTGAACAGCAGATCTGCTTTCACTAACTAGCCTAGTGACATCTATTTCGTCAAACGAGGTTGGTAGCAAGTTTTCTCTGAATGGGAGGGATTGCAAATGATCAGACATGTATGTATATATGTATATATGTATATATTTATATATGTATCTATGTATGTATATATACAGTTATTCCTCAACTTACAACAGTTCATTTAATGACCGTTTGAAGTTACAATGGCACTGAAAAAAGTGACTTATGACCACTTTTCACAGTTAACAACCATTGCAGCATCGCCACGGCCACGTGACCAAACTTCAAATGTTTGGCATCTGGTTCGTATTTATGACCATTGCAAGGTTCATAAATGTTCACATTTTTCAACCTTTGGACAAGCAAAGTCAATGGGGAAGCCAGATTCACTTAAGAATTGTGTTACTAACTTAACTGTATTGATTCACTTAATAATAGTGGCAAGAAAGATCGTAAAATGGGGCAAAATTCATTTAACAATTGTGTCGTTTAGCGACAGAAGTTTTGGGCTCAATTGTGGTCGTAAGTAGAGAGCTACCTGTATATAGAATTGGATTAAACATTTTATAAATTTATTAGTCAATTATATAGTTTTCTTGATGTATGTATATCAGACATAACATTTGGGAAGGAGAAATTTGAATGACATAATTGATGTGAAACGTTACTCTATGATCATTATATTTCTTATTATTTGGTTTTCATCTTAATATGGTATCCAAGATGTCTAAAGTAACTTGTAGAGAGGCTAATAAATACTCAGAAGTATTTTAATTTACTAAGTAAATGTAGAACCATTCCATTATGTTTAGATATTCCTGTTCATTTTTCAGTGAGCAACATTTTATGTTTATTTCCCCAGGCTTTAAGAATGGCTAGAAAACATGAACATTTTGGATTAAGCTATTTGGAAGAATTGAATATAGTTAAGGAGCGTGAAAATATATGTAAAGAATCTAAGCATGAATTTATGAAATTTAAACAAGAATTTACTTCTGACCATGGAAATGTAAACAAAGCTTTACAGGAAGTTACACCATCAAGTCAGTCACTTCAGATACATTCTAAAACTATAAGCCCCTTTCTATGTTCTGAAAGCAAACAACTTTCTTCTGAGTTGGATATTTCTGGAATCCAGAAAAAAGTAAGGATTGCTTGTGATGAAGAAGAAGAAACAATTGAGATTGAAGATACTCCAAGTCAGCCAAAGAAATCTTCTAAGAAGCAGAACCATACTGATGGTAAAAAAAAGGCCTTTCATTCTGGAAAAGCCATCCTAGAACATAAAAGTGAGAGCCCAGGAGATGAAGTTGAAAAAATGCCAGTATTAATAGCCTCTTTCGTAGGAACCACCAAGCAGATGACCATATTGAAAAAACCAGGACCACTGAAACCAAAATCTCCAAAGATTCCTTGTGCAAAATTACGATTTAAAGGTCAGTCAAAAGATAGCCATGCTAGTAGTAGTAAACCACTTGAACAAAAAATACTGTCTCAGCATATAGTTCTTCCCACAGCAGGGACCAGCTCTGCAGACTTTGATGATACCTCTTCTGTGATTTCCAGTGTACATGAAAAATCTATGACTATTTCTAAAGAAGACTCAGAATCAAATGTACCCAGTTGCTTAGAAAGATCTTACAGTACAAAAGGCAGTGCTTCATCTAGTATTAAATTTGCTCCAGCACATCTGGAAGAAACCATATCTGAAAGTAGACTAGGTCTTTCAAAATCACATTTGAAATCTTTTTCTTCATACAGCAAGTCACAAGCATCTCATTCCATTTCAAAGTTGCCTTCTGGAATCGTTTCACGATCTATTGATGAAATAATTGAATCTTTAAAGTCTACTGTTCCCACTGATTCAGACTTAAAGATCAAAGAACTCTTGGAGAGTATTCTTGGCCAGGATTATCTCATAAAGATTCAAGTAGGTAAACTAGAATGAGTTAAAGAAGCTTGGATTAATAAGATTTATTAAAATTGCCTTTAAAAATAATGTCTGTGGAGATTCTCAATCATCTAAATCAGTGATGGCGAACCTTTTAGAGACCAAGTGCCCAAAAACTGGCCCCGCCCCACTCCACACCCCTGCCCCGCCCCCACCCCACCTGCCCGCAGGGCCACTCACCGCCTCCAGGGCCCGCCACAGATCACCCAGCAGCGCCATGGCGGCCACGCCCTCTGCCCGCACCCCGCAGCATCAACTGCACGATGGGGCGTGAGGGCAGAGTCTTGTCTACTCTGTCTGGCTGCCATGTCCTTGGCTGCACTGCTCCACGTGGGCCACGCTCTGGGGCCGCTCTTCTCCAGGGGGGCTGCTGGTGAGGGGGTCGTGGGGGAGGCAAGGCTGGGGCAACGGCACGTGTGCCCACAGAGAGGGCTCCGAGTGCCGCCTTTGGCACCCGTGCCATAGGTTTGCCACCACTGATCTAAATCATGGTTGTCCCAAAGATGCTTTTTTTCCCAAAAGGCAACTGGATTTCTTTGGTTTTTTCTTTGAAAATGTTTCAAAGAAAAAATCCAAGGAAGTCCAGTTGCCTTTTGGAAAAAAAAGCACTTTTGAGACTTCAAACATAATGTATTACAACATTTTGAAAAATATAATATATTTAATAATATTTGCTATTACTTCCTTTCTGCTAGTTGTTGTTGGTTAAAAGTTACATTGACCACATTTAAATGGATTCTCCTTTGGTAAGGATTTCTTTAGCTAAAAATATGTACGTTGCTGATCTATGTATGCAAAGTATTCTTGTTTCAAAGTCAAAATATACTAAAATAAAAGATAAATTTTAAGTTAACACCAAATCAAATTATAGTTCCGTGTGATGCATGAACACAACCAATGTAAATAATAACTTCATTGTATTACTCTGTGATCAATCAAGTCAGCAGTTTCAAATTAAGATGTTTTTGTCGCATCTCATACTCTAACAAATATATTATGGTTTAAGCTTTTAGAGGTATATCCATTTCTTTAGATTCATGGAGATCTTTGGTGTATTATTTATGTTTGTATCTATTCCCACCTAGCTGTATAGGAGAATTGTAAATGGTGGGGTCATAGAAGAATGAACATCAGAACTAGACAATTATGACCCATTGGGTCATAGTTTCGGAGGTATTTCCGTATCTAAACACAGAAACAAAATGACCATGGGCAGGCAAAAAATCAGTGGGCGTGGAAGTGACTTCAATCTTTCTGTCAGCATTGAATTTCCTTGCAGCAATAAGCATGCCTGCTTTTTTCAGAAAAACTGTTTGATGTTAACACTTCTGACTGCTTCCTTAGACATGTGAGATCTTGGCATATGTGTGAACTTGATCTTGTGAAATTAATCATTAAGGTTTATTGTTGTTGCTGCTGCTCTTATTTGCCAAAAGTATTTCCAAACTGGATTCAGGCTTCCATTGCTTTGTTGGATTAGGTGCCTGAAATAAGAGATAAAGCTGTTGTTATTTGCCTGTCCTAATGATTTATTCCTGATGTTTGTTCACTTTACAGATTTAGACTGATTAAATAATTATAACTTTCCTCTGAAACAATATAAAGTATTTCACTAGGTGAATCTGATCTTTAGCAGATTATTCTTTTGTCCTTGAAATAATTTCAGTGCTATGAGAAACTGCTGCTAGCTTTAAAGCTTTGGAGCTGCTAAGTGATGCTAATTGTTGGTACTAACAGGAAATTGATTTATATTCCATAAATGCACTGAGTCATATATTGTCTTTCATTAGATAGTGCTGAATATATCTGAGTGTACAAATGTGGACAGGCCTTCCAGAGCCCACTGATGCCCTGACATCAGTTCTCCTGGCTACTTCATGGGAGTCCTTATTTGCAGAGATATTGCTCTTATAGATCCAGGAAGGTTGAAATTTACTCATGTCCTCATATGGTATTCTTTTTATGATGTCCCAAGATGTGCTCTGATTACCCCAATCATTTCCAAAACTGAGGGCCACACCAATACATGATATATTTTTTAAGGGATGCTAATCCTACACTCACATATCAGGTGGCCAAATATCCTCCAGTTATACAACTCTGCAACCCTTTTAATTAGATATGTTGTTTTCCCTTTCTCAATAAGGATTTTTTTTGGTCAAATTATCTTTTTTTCTGTAAAAACTAATCAAAGACCACAATAAAGATATTTGTATTTATTTATATTTGATGTGCCAGTAGCATGTCCTCATAATGAAGGAATATGGACAAGTATGTTGGCTTGCAAGTAATCTCTACATTAGAGAGCCTTGTATAACATTGTGTATGCTTTGGGCTTTGGTTGCTCTTGTAACATGGGGAAAATTTGGCAAAACTGATCAATGTGATTCTTACCATAATTCAATGTACTGACTTCTAATCTTCTTTGCAGCAGTTACAAATAAAGTTATTATCATCCTCCGTCATTCAAATTACTTTACAGAAATCCCTTCTATCTCTTATTCGACCTTTTTCCAATCAACAAATCCACAGATCACCATTTCATTTATTTCTGTTTTCAGCAAAAAATTCATAAAAATACTGATTGTTTTCTTCCTCACCAAACAGGTTGGTTTTGCCATTTCTGCTATTTTTGTTATCTTTCAATCCATTCCTCCATTGTTGATATTTCAATATTTTTCCATCATTATGCATATAATAATCTTGCTGCAGTTACCATATATAAAATCAATCTTTCATACTAAATGATTATATATATCTCAATAAGAAAAGTTCTTATCACCTCATAAATATTTTTAAAATTCTTTGTATCAACATATGTATTTGTATCCAACTTTTTTTTATCTTTTTCACAAGTCCCTCATGCATGGTAAAATGTCCTTTCATGTTATTTGCATTTCCAACATTGACTAGGAGTATCTATATGTATCTTAGATAATTTCTCTGAAGTCACATACCAATGATATACAGATAGTCCTTGTGTGATGACCATAATTAAGCTCTGAAATTACAGTCATAAGTCATGACAGTTGTAAAACTGGTCACCATGTCAGCCCATTTTACCAATTTTAAGCGGTCTATTTTTCTGTATTAATAAGTCTTGATGTGTTAACCCTTTCTCCTTGCCCACTGTTTTTTTTTTTTGTAGAATGCTTCTTGTGCTGAAACCAATTCAGTAAAGGTATTTTGGGGCTTGTATTTATTCCATATTCTTAATGTAGCACTTTGCACATAATGATTTTTAAAGTCTATATTAACTTTAACTTTATTATAAAAGCCATGCCTACCAAACGTCAGGTTTGTTTTTTTTCAAAAGTGCATCACTTTTCAAAATAGCTGTTATTTAAAAATCATTCTTGATAGTATATTTATTTTCACCACAGAAATTCTTACAAACTATGGTAATTGTAACTTTTTTCATTTTAGTAAGTGCTTAATTTAATTTTAATCTTGATATTTTGAATGATATACATTTTATATTTGTTATTATCAGAGTGTCCAAGTATTTTACTTTTTTTATTCTGAAAATCATATTTTTTGTTTACATCTTTGTTTTCTCCTTAATTTTAAATCCATTAATGTACCAAATTCTTTAAACTTTTCCATTAATATATCTAATTTTTCTGTAGGATTTTCCAAAATTAAAACATATCATCCACAAATGTCCTTCATTTATACACTTCTCATTTAAGTTTCTCCATAGCTTTTTTTTCATCTTGTGTTATGTCTCTATTCCAAAACTTCAATAACCAAAATTAACAGTAGTGGCAAAACTGGGCATCCTTCACATATTCCTTTTTGTATTCCACAGGGTTTTGTCAATTTCCCATTAACTATTATTTGTGCTGTTTGCAATGTATATATCAATTTCATTCCTTTTCTTATGGCTACCTAACTTTTCTTTAAATATTATTTAGCCAACATTCTTTGTTTTTTTCTTGAGTTTTCCTACTTAGCTTCAGTCTTGCTTGCTGATAAAGCTCAACAATGAATGTGATCCAGTACAAGATGTTATTAGAAGTCATGAATGGATTGGTGGGAATTAGAGAAATGAGTTTAGAAGAAATGATTTAATCATTTGGAATCCCAAGAATGACTGAGAACAATTATTGCTTGGCACTTAGTAAGAGCTTATTGTTTCAAATTCATGATTTATGTCTTATTTAAGTTTTCATATGACAAATAAATTAAAAATCATGGCTGCTTTGATGGTGATGAAAGACCAAGAAAATTAGTATTTAGGAGGAAAAAACTGAGAATCGTTTCTAAAGCCTCTATTTCTCATGTTGGCCAGGGTGTCTCATACTGGCTATTTTGCTTGGACATCTTTTTCTTTTACTGCTCATTTGTTTCAGGTAATGTGTGTATGGAGATATGTTTTCCTTCTATGAAAATAGAGTAGTAGGCCTGCAAATCCTAGGTCTCATTTAATTGTCTACTGTGATGGCAACATAATGCTATTACAGGATGGTGGATCACAGCAGAATCCTTTTCAGTGGCAGAGAAGGAGATCTACAGTATTTCTTTTCGGTAGCCCTCTTTAAGAGTATAGGGTTTTTTTCATTTCATATTCTGCTAAGTATGTGTTCAAGGTGCCCAAAATTCACTGAATTATATCCTGGCATTTTTAATGCTATATACTTTCTAAGAGTTATAGAAAGATTGTATAGCCAATTCTTGAATAGATATCTTTAATAGTGTGAATAAAATTTCAACAAATGTTTGTTTTTCTCTAAGATCAACAGCTATAAAGAATAATCTGAGTTATTTATTTAGTTAGTGTTTGCTTACATATACATTGGCAATCAAGGAAATCCTGCAGTTTAATGAGTATTTTATAATATTTTATATTATAAATAATATTTATAAATATTTCATTATATTAGCAACTGCCTCAAGTGCAGTTTAAATATATCATATAAATTGTGCTTTCTAATATTTGTATTCTTTTCTTTTAAAATAAAGCAGTCAGCTATCAGAAAAGAAATGCAGCCAAATGAACTGGAGTTACCAGCTGTACGAATGGCACCAGTGGAAAGTGACATTATAAAATTGGTAAGGTTCAATATGATATTGTAGGAGGATTACAGGTTTTCCTCTGACATAAGACATAAGGACTGCCCTGATAAAACCTGCATTAGTACATTTATCATTTTCTGTCAGAGTAGAACTTAGGTTTTTAATGAATTGTTCAGTCATTTCAACATGGAACGGGGTAAGATGAATTCCTTCTCCCCAATATGCAGTTCATTGACTTCTCTTGAAGTTTCAGAGACTTCTGAAGTAAAGAGCTGCAATTCTAAAGAGTGACCAGCCTTAGTACTTCTATAGACATGGAACTACAATGATAAAATATTACGTTATGTATACATCTCACATTTTCCATGAACAGCTCAAGGTAGCATACATGGTCATTTTCTTCATTTTTATCCTCATAGGAACTCTGTTAAGTAGGTGAAGTAATACATTGGGTAATTGGCTCAAAGTCACAGTGTGATATGACTTTGTGATCATATGATCCATGTTCTTCAAGGATCAGTGATGATCTGAAATCTGAGTACCCCCAAATCCTAGTAATATTTTCTAACCACATATAAATAAGTACCCCAAGATCCATGCCTAGAGCTAAAGTGGCAATGAAGATAGTGACATGACTGAATATTTTTGATTGCCTGGCCTGCAACAGAAATGATCAATGTGGTACAGCCACATTGGAGCCAAGTAGAACAGTGGGTTTTTTGGTGGACTTTGAACTGGACTTTGGACTAGACTTGGAACTTTGGACTGGACTTGAGATCTAAGAGGGGAAATCTTCTGGGATGGAGGCTGCAACAATGGCTGGATTGACATGTTTCAGTGAGCAGGCAGAAGGTGGGGAGGTCAGAAGTGAGGGCTGACTATGAGTAGGGAGAAGATCATGGGACATATCTCAAAATTGGCAAGGGGCCTGGGACCAAGTAATTCAGAGCCTTGCTTTGTGAGGTCTCAAATAATTAGATGTGGTTTGAGAGGGACATCCTGTGATGCTCGTGTCTTGTATGTGACTGCTGTGCTTTAGCTAGCGGATGGAATTTTTGTATTTGTACTTGGGCAGCTATAAGTAAGAGTCAGGGGGATCCAGTATACTATCACTGAAGGTACAGATTCACAGTTATGGCATCTGCTGGGGGGGGCAGGGGGGGCAGGAGGGTAGGGGGCCTTTGCTCATGTTCAGGTGGTGTATCACTTAGCTGCAGTGACTTGTGCCTTTGTCACAACTCATTTAGACTACAGCAATGCATGCCACATGGATTTAAGTGTTTTAATTTAAGTCATTCAAAATGTTTGGCACTTGCCAATGGGAATGTACATCATCTATGCTACAGGGCCTTCATTGGCTTCCTATAAACTTTCAGGGAGATTTAAAATGCTGGCATTGATCTATAAAAACTTTTAATGGTTTGGCATCAAGTTCTTTTCAGGATTGCACTTGTCCACTAGAATTCACCTGATCTATTTGATCTTGCTAGGAAAAACTGCTAATGGTTCCCCTCACTTCTGAGAGGCCCAGAGGTGCTGTTTTTCTGCAGCAGTGCCAGTCCACCGGAATAGACTCAGATGCCTTCTGGAAGCAGCTGAAAACAGAGCTCTTTTGTATGTTTTAAAGGGTTCATTATTTTAATCTGACTGCAGATGTAGATGTTTTTCTGTTCCTGAAAACTACTGAGAGCCCTACAGCATTGTGGCAGGGTGTACATGTAATAAATAATACATAAATCCATTTTATATAACTAAAACATGTCATTGAAATGTAAGATACTTATACTGGTACTAATTTATTTTTATTTTTTTAATTTCAAGAAGCCATCTCACATTAGAAAGGATCGATCTGTATCTCCATCTGCATACCAAGGTATACAACTGATACCAGAAGATTCAGAGCAAGTAGGTATATTTGAGCTCCTTTAAAAAAAAAGATACTTATTTCTTAACTTCTGATTCTGTACTCTACTCTGAAGGTAGGTCACTCAGACAAAAAAGGCATCAACGTGACTTCTGGTGTCTTCCATGGTATCCGCAAGGTTCTCAGTTCTACTTGACTGGAATATTTTTTTATACAAAAATTATATATGAATGGGAAATTGGTCCATTTTCTTGATCTGATTTAAATATGTCTTTGTTTTGCTGAATGGCTTAGTTTTAGCAAGACTTTCATCTTGGTTCCATCTCATATTTTGGATTAAAATTATTACAGCTTGATTTAGGCTGGTCTGAGTTGAAGTCCAAAAACATTTGAAAGGTGCCAGTTTGTTGATATCTAGTGTAAAGTTATAAGATCTGTCCAGTGGTGGGATTCAAATATGTGAAAAACTGGTTCTCTGTGTGGATGCCACTTCCGGAAGTCCGTTCTGGGCCTGGGCAACAAAAAATTAGCTACTGATTCCACCGAAGTGGTACGAACCGGCTGAATCCCACCACTGGATGTGTCAGATATACAGAGAACTTCCACACTGAAGCCTGTTTTTTGATATTCTGCTATGCATTCATTAACAAAATTGTATGCTTCTATGTTTGAGAACAATTAATATTTTTTTGAAAATTCCTCATCTGAAATAGATTCTGCTTTCTTTTTCTCCCTGTCTTAAAAATATCATTAATGTCACTGAATTATTTAGATGAAAGGTGACTTATGTAAAGTTGCAGCAATGAAGTTGCTATAAACTGTAATTATCATTATTTTTATTAGTGGTAGTTTTCAGAGTATTCTTTTAGAAACCCCTGGAAATGAAATGACAATACATAACATAGTGTATGGATACAACATTCCTACATTCTTCTGTGATAGTTAAAATTTTAGTTTGGGCTTTGTGTGTGCATATATGTTTGATTTTTAGACAAGTACATTGTATTTGTGCATTATTACTTTTCACAGACCTTACAAAAGGGGAGCATTTCCCGCAAAGTACAGCAAGAAGGAGAAGATGCTATGAAATACTTAAGACTATGTATCTTCCCATTTCTCTGTCTTCTCTTTCTTGCTTCTGATCCTGCTGTTTGTAAGTTTTTTTGTAGATGAATGTTATGTTTCCTCTTAATATGGCTGTTAGTCATTTTCTGGGGCCTCTGATCCCCAACTTAGTCAGTGCTTTTTGTCCTTTCACTGCCTTGCTGCAAGTGGTACATGTTTAAATTGCAAGCATTAATTTGTTTATTTAATTTGGTTTTATTGATTTATCTGTTTTTGTGGATTGTGCCTGTAGCCTATAAATATTTAAATAAATAAATAAATAAATAAATAAATAAATAATAATAATAAAAAAAAATACATTCAAGGCAGTGCCAAATTGTTAAAAACAACCCAAGACAACTCCAGTTTGGTGTAGTAATTTAAGGCACCAGTGTAGAAATGGGGGGGGGGCATCCTGAATTCTAGTCTGTCCTTAGATACAAAGCCAGCTGGATGACTTTGAGCTAGTTATTCTGTAGAAGAAGGCAATGGCAAATCATTTGTGACAAAAATTCAGGAGTCAAGATTGATTCAAAGGAAAAACAAAATAAAATCAGTAGATATAGTGTTCACTGAAAATGGTAGTTACACTTTTATAAAGTTTCTAATGTGAGATGGCTATTGTTGGTTACTGTCTGGCAGGCATAATGCTGACTTGAGCATAGGAAGGAAGTCTATCTGAATTTGACTAACTCTAACAATTGTTGGTGCGTGTCTGTATCTGTGTGTCTGTGAGAGAAGGAGCCACTACAACGTTAACAGCCCTTGCAAAACTATAGGGGTGATTGAACAACTTTTTTTTAAAGTCTGATTGCTGTTTTTTCCAAATTCTTTAGGGGAGAGCAACAGGCAGCCACCCACAATCTGAGAGCATACTGACAGGTCTACATGTACAAGAGACAGTCATCAATATGCTAGCTGTTGTCAGCCATGTATGGCAAAAGGAACAAATCATGGCAGCCCTTTTTTCTTCTGCTCACTTCTGATCTGAAAGAGAGTCTCTTGAGTTTCCTTTTTGTTTTGAAAATAACATTAATACTCTGAAAAAGTAGGTGGTTCTTCATTTTCCTCCATAATGTACCTGAAAGTAAGAGTATTTGTTTGCAAACTCAAGAGGAAACTCATAAAGTGCAAAAGACACTTCCAGACTAGAGGTGCGATAACAGAATAATAAAAACTTCTGTTTTGACTTATTTGATCTTAGTTGATACTTTGTTCTTTCTTAACAACTGTTTTTAGTATCCTTTTTCTTGTTTTCTTCTAGTTTTGAATAATGTTCTTTACATTAACATAATTCTATAAAATATTATAAAAAATATTTTAAAAGTAGCATGATTCTGACTGGATATCCTTAACATATGATCAGCTACACCCACAGGGAGAAGGGAGAAGTTTTTTAAAAAGTCAGGATGATGGCCATAGCTGCACAATCAAAGCCCCATCCTATTAAAGTGTATTTTATACAGTACATATACAGTTTCTAGGTCCTGTAATATTTTAGGACTTAAAATGGACATCTAACATCAAAAATGCTATCAAAAAAGCACAACAAAGAATGTTCTTCCTGTGCCAACTGAGAAAGCTCAGACTGCCCAAGGAGCTGCTGATACAGTTCTACAAAGGAATGATTGAGTCTGTCATTTATACCTTTATAACTGTCTGGTTTGGCACATCCTGGACATAAACTGTTTCAGCTTCTTCCCTCAAGATGGCACTATAGGGCATTGCATGCCAAAACAACCAGACACAGTCCCCCCCCCCCCAATCTATCACTCTGCTAAACAACTATTTCCCACAACACTGTCTATGCTCTAGGATGTCAAAACACCCAATAGGGCTGTATTACCTATTACCCTTCTCATCTTTTCATCTTTCCTATTACCTATTTCCGTAGCTTCTTATGAGTATAACTTTGTTGTTTGTAACTCATGATTTATGTTGAGTGCCTTTATTTAGTATCCTATTATGATTTATGTTGTTTATGTCTATTTAGTATCCTATGACTATCACTGAGCTTGTATCTTATGATTTATGATGATTGTATTTGATGATTATGATCATGATTTATCACTTGTTGCTTGTATGTACATTGAGAGCTTATGCACCGGAGACAAATTCCTTCTGTGTCCAATCATACTTGACCAATAAAGAATTCTATTCTAAAGAATTCTATGCCAGGGGTCCCCAACCCCCGGTCCATGGACTGGTACCGAGCTGCAGCATACCAGCAACTGGGCTGCACAAACAAGCAAAGCTCCATCTGCAGGATGCAGGCAGCACACAAAACCACGCCACCTCCGGTCCGCAGAAAAACCTCTCTCCATGTAACAGGTCCCTGTTGTCAAAAAGGTTGGGGACCTCTGTTCTATGCTATTCACATGTAAAAAGGGGCAGGCCTTCTGTTACATGATTGTGTCTGCCACTGACTTTTTTGACCTTTCCAACATATACGCGTGGACATTATTGCTAAGAGTGTTCCATAAGAGGAAAAATCTTTAAGGCAAAAGTTCATAATCTTTTTTGTGCCAAAGACTTCTTTAAGAGTATGGTGAAACCCATAGACCCCATCTCAGAAAAATATATCTGTGTGATAAAATAAAATATATAGATATAGATTGTATTAAAAAGGAAACTAAAGCCCCAAATATTAAAAATAGCAACTATGCAATATAGCTATGACTTTGCTTTTCTATTAATCCAATAAATCAATAACAAGACAGTACACTTTTTAAAGATATAATAATATTAGATAGCAAGATTGATTGAAGTTAACAAACATTTTTGTAGTCTAGAGGAGAGTTCCCCAACCTTTTTGGCTTTGCGGACCGGTGGGGAAAAAAAAGGGGGATCATTTCATGTGCATGGTGGGCAAGTGTGTGCACACATGCAGTTCCATTTGTGCAAGCGGTGGGCATGTGTGCTTGCTGCTTGCACAAATGGAGCGTGCATGCATGCATTTGTCCGCTGCTCACGTGAATGGGGAGGTGCGTGCATGTGCTCACACGCCACTTCCGTGACCTGGTTTCGAAAGGCTCAAGGCCCGGGAGTGGGCTGCAGCCCGGGAGTTAGGAACCCCTGGTCAAGAGGCTATAAATTGTTATTTACAACTACATTGCAATTTGAAGTTAGTGAAAATAATATAATTTTTCCCATGCAAAACCCTTGAAATCTGCGCATGAACCACAGCTCAAAACCCCTTGCATTAGGGTATAAATATAAGTATTGTCTGATAATAGCAAGTTCAAAATTTGAACCTACTGAAAACGGAAAGAAAGCTTGTTTTTCATACATTGCTGTTTATACACTTAAAATTCTCTTATGGATTGAATATATATACACTATTGAGCATCATCTGTTTTTTGGCATCCTCAAATCTGCATCGGGGACAAGATATAAACTTTATTGTGTAGAGTTTATCCATAATTCTTTGCTGCTTTCTTCTGTGATGGTTGTGAATTTAGTTACGCTTTCATGCTTCATTTAATCATCAAGAATATGTCCGTAGAGTCCCTCAGTTATGACTTATTAAATGCTGGATTGTATTATGATGGTTTATTTTTTTGTAAAAAGGTAGTTTTGTTCTGTATTACATATTTTTCAGGAGATAGCTGAGAGCTCCCAGGCAAGATCCATTTCCTACAGTGTGCAGCTGCAACCCTCTGAAATGAGAGAACATATTGCTGGAATTGAGGTTAATGCATCCTATTTATCCTCATTTTGCTGCTGTTGATTTTTTCTTTCTTTCAACCTGCTTTGTTGGGTAACTTACTTTACACCATAAGTATTTTCCCTTCATGTGATTTGATTTTTTTTCCAATAGCCTCTGTTTTCCTTCAATAGACACAGGATGTTCAAACCAACCTAAAATTGAAGGAGGGGGAAAAAAGTTATGGCAACCAGGACTATGGCAGTTTTGGGATAGAGTGAGGAAATATGGGGCTTGCCCCCAGCACTTCAATAGCTTTCAAATTATGAAAGGAGATAGGTCTTTAAATAGTCTCTGTGTTGGTTGGGCAAATGAAAGACATTATTGCTTGGAGACAGCAGACATTTTATGAAAAAAAGTGTCTCTAGTCATGTGTAGAGGGCTTTTTTCCTTTACACTGAGTAACAGTGACTGGCTGTTCCCTATACAACAGTGGTGGCGAACCTATGGCACGGGTGCCAGAGGTGGCACTCAGAGCCCTCTCTGTGGGCACACGCGCCGTTGCCCCATTCCTAGGCCTTCAGCTAGGTTTTATAAAACCTTTTTGCTTTAGGCCTCTGCCGCCATGTGCAAAAAAAAAAGGTTCAATCAATCAGTCAATTTCAACTTCTCGTGAGGAAAAAAAAGATCTTGCAAAGTTGGAATTGATTGATTGAACTTTTCAGTCCCACCCAGTCTGCCATTACCACTGCAGCCACGCTCACCCAATGGGCCACGCCCACCCAATGGGCCATACCCACCCGGCACCCAACGGGTTTTGGGTTGCAGTTTGGGCACTCTAAAAGGTTCGCCATCACTGCTATACAAGATGAAGTAAAAACATGACTAAATCACTTTTGCAGCCCCAGGTTTCTGTCCTTATATTTTTAGAAATTGTCCATTGCTTCCATCTCTGCAGTCAGTAGATGTGACATGGTTGTAGAATACTGGGCCATTATGCATACTGCCTCTTATTTGCATGTCTTTTTAATGAGTGTATGAACTCCTCAGCATGAATGCTTTTAAGATTTGGTCCCTGTGGATGATCCAGTGTAAATCAGGACTCCCATCTAGTACTATTGTAAGGAAAGTATATGCCATTGATTTCATGCTAGCAGTTTTCTCAAATAAATTGTTTATATTTTTTCCCAAACCTCACAAAATATTTTCTTCCACTACGTGATTCTCCATATACATTTTCTTCAATTGACCCAAAGTATGATCCAGAACAAACTGCAATAAGGGGAGTTCTTCAAGTTGGGCGTGGCTTCATGGACATGCAAATACAGTATACTTTTCGGGACAACAGTATGAGAGTCGTTTATTCCTGTTTTCTTCTCCAGATGTTTTTCTTGACTTTGCTGTCCAGTTTACAGAGTAGTATTTCCTGTTAGTTTCTTATCCCAACCAGGCCTACCCTACTTAGCTTTCCAAGATTAGTCAAAGCTGCCTAGGTACTGCAGTGTCAACATTACAATATTTGAAGTTGAAACGCCATTTGTAAACAATATTCTATGAAAAATTATTGTTGAATGTTCTTTAAACTTTTCTTTCTTTAACAACTCATAATTTCACAAATTAAAAGTTATATCTTAAAAACTTGGGGGCAACAATGTATGGAAGAGAGAGAACCCTGTTTAGGAACTGTAATGTTATTTTTTGAGCAAGGTGCAAAAGATTACTAATGGAGGAGACAACTTCATTCAAAATTATAAACACCTAGGAGATAATGAGCAGGATATTGAACAAGATGTAGGAATTTAAGCAGGAAATATTATAAAAAGGTCTCAAATGGGGATCAAAAATTGTTTTTAGAAAATGTCTTCAAAGCATGGGCCTATTTAGAGAAACTATAGGTGTAGTGACATTAATAACCAACCAATAGAGGTATCTTGATGGCATGATTCAACTGCTCAATAGATAAAAGACATCAGTTGGAATAATCACTGATTGGAATTATATTTTATTAACATAAAATATGTAACCCATTAAGCTACAATTATCTTATGACTGATTGCCATGGTTGGATTTCGGATGATAGCTAGTACCATGTCTATGTTTTCCCAATGCAAGTTACAAGAGTACCATAATTTGAAAAAAAAATCTGAAAGACATGTGATGTTCCAATTTTTAAGCATATCTTTATAGTTCTTATTAGTTGACTTCATTGTAGAGTTTCATTTGTATTATTAAAAAAAATTAGCTCAAAAACAGAGATTGTATATATTAGTGGAATAAAACTAATATCTTGACTACATTCTCCCTCAGGTTGCAAATGGAGTAATGCCAACAGCTACAGAAGAATCAGATTATGTGTTTAAAACAGTTTCACCAGAGCAACAAAGCATACATGAAAGTGAAAATTATTCGTTTTCAGAGATTGAAGAGACACCGGAGTCAATTGTTGAAAGGTCAAAAGGTTTGCTGCATGTCTCTACTGAAGAAAAATTAGAAGTAAGAACAATCATTTTTCCTTCCAGTTGGATCATTGAAGGCATTGCTTGGTCCATACATTAAGGCTTAACCCACAGTATGACACTGAGGACCAAGAATGATTCAGGAAGTCTGAGTAAACATCCAACTATGTCTCTCAGTGAAGGGAAGAATAGTTTATTCATGGGGAATTCTGGTGCATAGCAAACATTGTGAGGGCTTACTAGCAATATGTTGGAATCAATAGCTTCAATGGACGTTCCAAGTCTCCGATTCTCTGAACGCTTAATGTTCAATTATCATATAATTAAATTATATAATTATTTTATAATTATGTTTAATTGTTCCTAGTGAATATACTTTTTATTAATTTTCCAAGGTGAAATATAAAATCTTAGTTTATATGTCTATGATTAAATTGAAGCAGGGAAGTTTAGTCTTAGTTTGGAAACAATTTGAAATCCATTTTTGCGTGTGTATAAATCAGTTCTTACTATTTCTGGTCTACAAAAAGACAGACCCAACAACCCTAGATGACAATCTTCAGAGTTTATTTTCATCAAATATTTTCATCACATTCTTGAACAGTTTGATTTTATTATTGTCTTCATATAGGACTTTGCGTCTTCAAGCATGGGCTTGATAATACAAGGAAAAGCATTTCCAAAGGCTAGACCTGTTGAAATTCAGAAAAGTGTAGAAGATCTTCAGTATCAACAACCCGTATCTCTCCTTTCTACATGGACTACAAAGATCAAGTGAGCTTAAGATTTCTTGATGTAATGTAATGTTAATAATTAATAATGTGATTTTACATTTACGTTAGCTTTAGGTTGATAAAAATCACTCACACACGTAATTTGAACAAGAATGTATGGCTGATTATAGATCTACAATGGTGTTTTAAAAGAACAAGAGTTTGACCAAGGCAACCTAATGTACTCATAATAGCGCTGGCAGAAATGTTGGCTGACATAACAATACAGTTGCTTGGAAATAAGTTCTTTTTCAATATAAAGAATAAATCTTACTAAACATGGTTTGATATTAAACTGATATGATTTGCCTGATCCTGAGCTTTTCATTTAGTTTTACACTCCACTCTTTTGGCATATAAGATCTTATTGTGGAAAATCCTGAGTTACTGTTTCAGTATTTTATGGATGCGAAAAAAGGCTTTCATAATTAGCTTTTGTGATTTTCTTCGACTTGTAAGAGAATCTTTTTATAGCAGGCCTGAAGTTCGTGAATGGATATAACTTTCAGTTAAGTAACGGAGGGTAGGCTCAGAGAAGAAGAATGTCAAAGTTTATAAAACAGTCAAATGACATTTAGGTGACCTTGTGCATGCTATTGCTTATCTGCATTGCTTTAAATACATTCAGTTGGCAAGATTATATATTAAAACAAATAATGACAGCAGACAATGAGTATTTTACTTTAATAAAAAGTCACTGTCAAATTATCAGTAGTGCAGAAAAAGCATGAATTTGTGAAAAAAAGACCCATTGAGTGAGGTTAATGTAGGCCACACACATAGTATTGTTTTTCTTGTCTTTTCTTTCAAAGGATGATAAATAGACTGCTTAAGGAGAGTATGTGTTGTAAAAACACACCCCTTTGCCTATAATCTGTTTTAAATGTTTTAGTTTTTGCTATGAGTATTTCTATTTTGTCTGCTAAATTAATCCGCTTTTGGAGATCATGTTGGACATTGAAACTAGTTAGATAAATGTAAAACTACTAACAAAATGTGCTGAACATTAATGTTAATGTTTATTCCATTCACTTGTACAAATATTTTGCAAAAATATAGACTAGTTGTCAGGTTAAGAAAAGACATAAAGATTAGAATCCAGAAAAAAAATGGAATGTGTGTGATGAAAGTAAAGCCGGTTTTATTGTGATTATACACTTTGTTGCATAGTTCATCAAGCACTTTCAAAGTGATTTGCTCCGAATAGTTTTTCAGTTAAGAAAATTCATTATTACATAGCAATCTTTATCTTTTTTCACTATCCACATTCATTACAGGTTCATTGTGACATATCAGGAGGTTTTCAGACTTGTCATAACAAATCGAAATGTGATCATTCTTATAGAATAAGAAAGCTAGTCATCTTTGTTTCTGAAACATGCCAGATTCTGTTTTATTTTGTTATGACAAAGATTTATATAGTCCTGCAATGAGGCTTATACTGTGTGTATGTATATGTTTACAGTATGGAGAGCGAGAGAGAGAGAGAGAGAGAGAAAGAGAGAGAGAGAGAGAGAGAGAGAGAGAGAGAGAGAAGCACACTTTATAAATAAAATGTTCATTTTATTCTTTAAAATTGATGGATGTGACCCAAGAAATATTGAAGCAGTTCATTATATATGGCTAGTATACTATATTGCATGCATTTATTTTGTTATGACAAAGATTTATATAGTCCTTATACTGTGGCTTATACTGTGTGTATGTGTGTATGTATATGTATACAGTATGGAGAGAGAGCGAGAGAGACAGCAAGTGAGAGAGAGAAAGAGAGAGAGAGAGAGAGAGAGAGAGAGAGAGAGAGAGAGAGAGAGAAGCACACTTTATAAATAAAATGTTCATTTTATTCTTTAAAATGGATAGATGTGACCCAAAAAATATTGAAGTAGTTCATTATATATGTATGGTATACTATATTGTATGCATATTGCCCTGCTATTTATGAAGATACATTGTGCGTTGGATTGATTGTTAATCTAGTGGAACAGTTGGGGATTTGTGGATATATAAAATACCTATGTATTTCTAGTTGTTGTACAGAAAGATTCTTCTAATGAATAGTGTAATTATGGTTGCTCTCTGATGTATGCTTAAGTTGAGTGACCCTTAAGAGACTTTCTTTTAAGTAAATATATTTAAGAGAGTGCTGTTGCTTTATAGTTAGTATATACTTGCATAAACTGCTGATATGATTTTTATTTTTTCCCCAGAGAGGTGGATTACCCACTTATTCATCTTCTATGTACTACCTCTCCTGGATTTGTATTGCCCAGTAATCTGCGGCTAGTTTCTAGAGTACATCATACTATAGACAAAGCTGGTCATGGTATTTCATTACCACCTATTAATTTTGACTGCCACAATTCTGAAGGCCTATTCCCAGTAACTGCTGCATTTGAGGAACAAATTTACAGAGAAAGGTAAGCATCTAGTACATTGTAAAATGCTTATATTTATCAGAATTCTATAATACAGCTATATAATAACTGATTCCCCCCCCTTGTATCTTGTATCCTGATATTTCAGGATATAAAGGGTGATATCAGAATTGACCAAATTATCATTAATTTCAACAATTGCATAATGAAATATACAATTTGTATATTATCTCTTATTATAATATTTAATCTTATTTAATATGACTCCTGTGAAGTAATATTTGGAAATGTCTATGTCCATCCATCCACCCACCCAATATCAAAAGTATTATGTTTGAGTTTGTCTAGCAATTGGTTAACTAATGAACAAATTGCAATATTTAAAACAGTTTAAAACATTTAACTCTTCTTCTAGCCTCTCTATCCTCACATGCTACGTCAGGGGTGTCAAACTCAAATTCATTGAGGGCCGCAACAGCATTGTGGTTGCCTTCGGGGGACCGGATGGGCATGGCCGGGTGGGCATGAGTGACTGGGTAGGTGTGGCCAGGTGGGCGTGGCTGACTTGACATTGTTCGTGCCGGGGGGCACATGTAGGGGACTGGGCAGGGCTGTGGGGGGGATCTGGGAGTCTCTGGCAGAGGGGGCGGGACCAAGGCAAGCGCCAGGATCTAGTTCACTGGAGGAGCCTCGCCATCCCTCTCGGGCCATGTAGGGGTACCCTGGACAGCGGCGTGGGCTACCCGGAGTCATGGGTGGTGATGCGTGGGGGCCTGGCCTGGTCCTCGAGCTCTTGGGGCTTTGGGATCCCCCAGCCCAATACTGCTTCCTGGGGGGGCATCCAGCCACGCATGGAGCAGCTCTGGGGCTGGGCTCAGGCGGAGCAGAGTCCCAGCTGCCTCTTGGGGATGGGGGGGCTCCCTGCCCTCCCATTGGGCATGTGGCGGTAGGTGGTAGGCTTGTCCCATGTGTGCAGTGGAGTTGGAGCATGAAGTTGGACAATGGGGGCCAACCGGGCAGGAGCTGTGGCATGGTGATGATGGCAACCAGCTGGGCTGCCTTGTTGCGGCTCCACTATCCATCTTTGCTTGCCTGCACCTGCTGTGGCTGGGATAGGACAGGTGGGCGGCTGGCTGCCCAATGCATCCAGTGGGCCAGATCGTGTGCCTCCCCCTGTGTCTTTGCCTCCACCTGCTGCTTGGAGGGCTGGTCTGGCAGTCCTAGAACTCCAACCCATCTACACTGTATGGGCTGCGAGACCCCAAGTGCACCGGCTGATAGGCTGCTGTGTGGCTGGTGGGCTGCGACTGCTGCCAGCCCCTGTGCACTCACTTCCTCCTTTGTGCATGCCCAGGGAGGCGCCCGGCTGGGCTGGGGTAGGCTGGGGCCAGGGCAGTGGGGGCTGATCCCTTGCTCTCTCTGAGGTGGCCCCGCAGGCCTGTGGGCCTTGAGTTTGACATGTCTGGGTTAGGTGAAGTTACACTTTTAGTTGATGCCTTAAACATGCCACAGTTGGAGTTTCCAGAATACCAAGGATGAGAATATTTTAAGAGGTGGATGGCACCACAATAAATCAGCTTCCATATAATCACCAGACAAATGTGGAGTCTCATCCAAAGATTTTAGTGATCAATTAATAAGAAAGACATTCTACGAAATAATGTGTTCCCACATTGTTTGGGATATTATTTACCTGCTTTTGATTTCTCCAGTATTTATTTCTGAATTTATATAGCCACCCAATTCACTCTCGGTGATTCTGGGCAGTTTTCAAAGATAAAACCTCAGTACAAAACCCAATAAACTCCCATCCCTCTGGCGAGAATTGTGAAACATGGATTAGCATAGAGTTCCCCAGCCTTTCTGGCTTGGTGGCCCGGAAAGAAAGGGACCAGCAGGGAAATATGCATATGTGTGGCCCCATGTGCACATGCACAAACAGGCATGTGCATGACGCGGCGCTAGCATGTGTGCACATGTGCAAGTGGGCCACATGCACCCATGGCTTGCGGGCTGATGCCCATGTCCATGCGCCAGTGGGCCACGCCATCAAAGGCATGCACGCTGGTGTGTGCGCATGCACAAACAGGCCGCCAACACCTGCATGACACTGGCAGCTGGCAGTTTCTAAAAATTTCTAAAATATGGAAAAAAGAAATACAGTAATATTTTTCTCTGATTTTGTCACAATCCTTTGCCTGCCTTTCACTTTTTTTGAGCAAATGAATGAAGAGTCCTAGTAATGCACGACACACAGACAGTCTGAAGAAATGAGTGTTGTCTTGTGTAAATAATTCAGCAATTCAGACTCGTTACAGTTCTGACTGGGGTAGTTTTGTGTTAGTTTCTATGCAAAAAGTGTCATGAGCTTAGAGTTGGAGTTTTTAATACTTTTATACATCTGTATTTATTTATATACAATATAGGCAGTAATCCAGCTGATACATATACAGCTGAAGTCTATCATTGTTTATGGCCATTTTGCAAAAAGTAGGATGGTGACTAAAACTAACTTATGTTAGTCTTAGTATTGTCATAGTCTCCTGCTTTTCTTTAAGGGAATCAGAGTATATTTTGGAATTGAAGTGCTGGGTGGATTTGTAGTACATTTGTAAAGCGTTAAACAAGACCACAAGTTGCTGTTTCTTCTTTTGCTTGCAGCAGACTCAAAAATGTCCATTACAACTACAATGATGGTAAAAAATGTGACAAAATATGCATTGAGTCATTATTCAAACCCCTGAATTTTGTACATCCATCTCGATATCAGATGCATGTAGTTAGTTCACAGGTTTTGGATCATGATATTATATCATTGTTACTGCCTTCCCTCTTCTTTCCCCCTGTTGTGTCCCCCAGATACTTTAGTATTCCTGAGAAATTTTGAGAATCTAATGTGTTACTTACAGAGCAGAGACTAGGGTGGTGGCATGATAGAGCACTTGAATTAAGTTAGGAAAGAATATATTTTATCCTTTTATTCTCCAATAGTAGGTCTAAACATTTAGTGAATTCTGACCTTCTCTTTGATCAGGAACACCTGCCTCATCAAGTTTAAACATTAATTTATTTTCTTCATCCAATCCATGATATCAACCACTCTTTGAAGTTTTGAATGGCTTCCTTGTATTTCAGTTCTTTAGAAATGTATACATAGGTAGAAAGAAATAATTGGGAATCCCAACTTTAACCTATGATAAGACAGATTTTTAAATCACTTCTCAAGGTATTATGATAGATTGCTGCCCATGCTTCTTCATTACCACAACCACACAAATGGGTAGTGTAGCCAGGTAAATATTTGCAGTAGGCAATATTAAGTATTAGATATTCTTCCATTGATTAATAATAATAATAATAATAATAATAATAATAATAATAATAATAATAATAATAATAATAATAATAATAATAATAATAATAATAATGGAAGGTCATCTAGTCCAACCCCCTGCTCAGGCAGGAAACCCTATACCATTTCAGACAAATTGTGTCATGAGGTGAAGATTTTCAAATAGATAGTTGAAAGGTTTACACAGATTTAAATCCAAATAAAATCCAAATAAATCTTGAAAAATTAAAGAAATGGACTGAAAGTAACAGAATGAAATTTAACACAGAGGAGTACAAAGTACAAAAGTATGAAGATTGTAAAAAGCAAATAAGTTCAGAGATACAACATAAGAGATATCTAGCTTGCTATCAATATTTGTGAAAAAGAGTAGTTGATTGCAAACTGAATATGAGTCAGCACTGGATTGACTCCTTTTTTTATAGATGTGTCTGTAAAAAAGGCAAATCTAGTTTTAGACTGCATCATCAGAAATCTAGTTTTCAAATCATTGGATGCAACAGTTCTAGGACATTTCCTCTAAAACCAATGGTGAGCTGATGTCTTGCTGGCTTTTGCTGGCTAGCAAAATAGATTTTGCGAAGGGAATCACCTCTTGATGCTGGATTGAAGCAGGCATAATCATCCCAGACAAAGGAGAGATCATTGAGGTCATCCCTGTGACTGGAAACAGTGACTCCTTGTGAGTAGACTTGAGAAACATCTCTTTTTATGGTCAGCTTATGAGTAGGGTGGTTGAGAATAGGGACTACATCAAGCCCACACTTACAAAGCAGCCTTTACCAAGGCTTATATATTAACTACTTTTTGGATTTTTTTTTCATATTGGAGAGATTAAGACTCTTCACACTGGCCAGGTTTTCTTGCATTCATTGGGTGAGCCTCCTTAAAAGATGATGGTATAAATTTGATTTAAAAAGTTTTAAAAATATATTAATTTTTGGACTATGCAGCAAAAGAGTGCTTAATATAAGGATTTTAGAAAGTTAATAACAGATTAAGGGGTAAGAGGGATTTGGAATATAGTTTTGAATTATTTGGAAGAATTTTTCTTATGGGAAAATGTAGATTGCATTTGCGTGTGTTTTTTAATGATAAGGAGACCATGAAGACTGAACAGTAGAGCCAGAATCTCAAAGATGATTTTCAAAAGGCAACTGGACTTGTTTTTTTCCTTGAAAATGTTTCACTTCTCATCCAAGAAGCGTTTTCAGTTCTGATTGAAAGGTAGGGAATAGGAAGATAGAGGCAGAAGATAAAGAAAATGGAGCAGAAATCCCTAGTGAAAATTTTAAAATACCTTTCAGCCAGGTTTGCGGACAGGATGGAATAAATGCTTGATAAAATTGGTAGAAAATGTTCTATTGTGTTGTAAAACAAGAATGAGCTGCAATGGATGCCTATAACATGAATTTTAAGAGGAATTAAATGTAATACAAATAAATCTGATGGATGACTCATTTCCTAAAGGAGATGAACAAATATTAAACCAGGAAATTTATCTGGATAATTTTTTTCTTCTGGATAAACAAAAGAGCTCTTCTAAGATTTGAAAGGACTGTTTTAGAAGCAATAAACAAAAAAATAACTTTTTTATTGATACACAAGTTAAAGTTCTGAAGGATTTTTGCTTTGAAACACAGATTAACAGCACACTACCCCTGAGGCTTCTTTTTGAAAGTGTTAAAGAATAATTTTTAAAAATCAGAGAAGATTTATAAGATCGGCTTGTTGACAAGGTTAAAAGAAGAAAATAGTTATATCTTAGTCATAGCCCTTATTGGACTTTTGCTGACAAAGATTGATTAATGTAATATTTGGAGCTTGTTTTCCTTAACTCAGAGATAAGCTATGGGGAGTAGAGAAATTACGTTTTATTTAGAGGTGATAAGCTATTAAAATGTATTTTTATCTGCTGGGAAGAAGAGAGAGGTTTCTTTTTTTCTTTCTCCATTTTCTGCTTCACATCCCTCCTTTTTCTGATATTTTGTTGTTTGTATTTTTCGTATTTTATATTGACTTTTATTCTCTGCATGTATAATTCTTAATAAATTTATTTGGAAATAAGGAAGCAATAGTTCTTTGGTCAGACCCCATCTTAAGTACTGTATACAATTTTGGGCACCAAAAATTATTCAGAAGGGATGTGAGAATGATCAAAGAATTAAAACCAAAGTCCCTAAAGAAAAATGGAAGTTGAGCATTTTTAAACTTGAGAAGAGAAAATAGAGGGAAGAATATAATAGCTCTCTTCAAATAACTGAAAGCATATTGAGCAGAAAAAGGTCAAAATTTGTTTCTGCTCCATTTAAGGACTCTTCCCTTGTCATTCCAGAGATTTGGACATACAGGTAATTCTTAACGATCACAGTTGAGAAAGCAATTCTGTTGCTAAATGATGCAGTCACTAAGTGAGATATCATGTGATCGTAACAGGCTTACAACCTCATTTCTGCTGCGGCTGTTAAGTAAATCACCATGCTGATTAGGTGAAATGTGACATGACTATGATGGGCTTACAACTCACTTCGGCCTTTTATGACCTCACTTCTGCAATCATTAAACAAATCACTTGTGGTTGTTAAACAAGACACCGCATGACTGTGACTTGAGATTTTAATGCTAGCTTCTCCATTGGCTCTGCTTATCGAAAGCAAGCTGTGAAGTATGTAAATGGTAATCATGTGACTACGGGACACTTTGACTGTCATAAACGTCTGCTGCCTGCGAAGGGCCTGAATCTCAACCTCATGACTGCAGGGATGCTGAGAGGATTGTAAGTGCAAGGAACAGTTGTAAAGTTCCTTTTTCAGTGCTGTTGTAACTTTGAACAGTCCCCAAAAGGGTAGTTATTAAGGGAGGACTATCTGTAGAATAAATTACAGGAAGGCCAATTCATAATGAAAGTTAGAATAAAACTTTGTAATAGTGGAATCAGTTACCTAGAGAAGTGGTGAGCTCCCTTTTTCTGAATGTGTTCAGGTGGAAGCTGCAGTAGATATGGCCTTTTGTCTAAAATGATTTCGGTTGGTCCTGCACTAATCTAGGGTAGACTCAATAGGTAAATGGCCCCTTCCAGCTCTGTTATTCTATAGTCTTTCAACAACTCTTACTAGCAGAACAGTTTGTTAGTTTACTTATTATTATACTGAGATTATATGCCAGATATTGCATGCATGGAATGTATAAAACTTGGATAAGGTTCCTCTCACCCTAAAGGTGACCTGCTAACTAATATTTTTATGTGAAATAGGCCAGTGTTTCTCAACCTTGGCCGTTTGAAGATGTGTGTACCTCAACTCCCAGAATTCAGTATTGCATAAATTGTAATACGAGGGATAAATGGTGATCAAAGAAAAGTCTTGTCAGGGTTACAGAAGTGACATACTCTGAATTGAACTGAATTGAATATAACCATCTTGTGTAAGAATTCTATTTTGCCCTGCTAATAAAAGATTTTTATTACTGTTTTAGTTATAGAAATAGGGAGATTTCTTATCCTTTCTTTAGTAACAGAACTAATGAATTACCAGTAGAGGTCACTGTTGTAATGTCCTAACAAGGTGAGAACAATAATATGTGTATCTAGGAAGTCATCAGGTTAAATGTTATATGAGAAATAATGAGCAAAAGAAATTAAATGTAAGCTAGATTTTAAAAAAATCTAATTAAATCTATTTTATACAATAGCATATGATACTTTACTATTCTTGTAAAACATCCCTCTTTCCACTATATCTGTACAGGTAGTTCTTGACTTACAACAGTTTGTTTAGTGACTGCTTGAAGTTACAACAGCACTGAAAAAAGTGACTTATAACCGATTTTCACACTTACGACCATTGCAGCATTCCCAAGTTCAAGTGATCAAAATTCAGAAACCTAGCAAACTGGTTCATATTAATGACAGTTGCAATGTCCCAGGGTCATGTGATTAGCCCTTTTGGCCTTCTGACAAGCAAAGTGTACCATTTCATAGGAACATGCCAAAGGTAAAAATGTTGTCTGCAGATCCCCTGCCAGCATAATGCTGCATTTGACATCTCAGATACCACCTTTCATATCTTTCCATTTAGAATTCTGCTAAATGATGAACATTAACATCAATGAAGGAGAAGGAACATTAACTTACTGTTAATATTGGGGCCCTAAATGATGGATGACCTCACCCAGTGGTTGAGGGATGAGAAAATCAGCCCAAAACTGGCTCCTGTACTATGACCCCTCCCCATTGTCAACACTGACTGGACCCAACCCTAGAGAAAGAACCTCTGTAACAAGATGCCCCTCACACTCAAACCCCAAAAGCCAGTCCAGGATACTGTGATTGACAGTATCAAAAGCTGCTGAGAGATGAGCTGGAGGATAGACACACCATCCTATTCTAGCTCCAGCAAAGGTCATTGACAAGCCCAATAAATGCTGTCTTTATATTGTACCCTGGCTGAAACGAGTCCAGATAATCTGCTTCCTCCAAGATCCTCTGTAACTGCTATTCAACCACCTTCTTAATGTTCTTAATAGAAACTGAGCAATAGTTATTCAGGGGACTGCTAGATGACTTCTTCAACTTCCTCCAACCACACTCCAGCTTTCTCTTCTGTTCTAAACAGGTTTTAAAGGTAACTTGTCCAATTTTGTGTGCTGGATTCTAATGCAAGGGAAATGCATTAGAAAGGAATACAGTAAGGAAAATACTTAGATTTTGTTCACTTTTTCACTTTCACTTCACTTTCTTAGTTAAAGAAAGTTGGAATAATTTCTTTAAGCATTAGAGAACATGGCAGGTGTCTTATATCTTCTTTTTACAATGAGAAAAAAAATGACTCAGAGCATTTCGTTTGCACAAGCAGACCGAGACATTTTATGAAACAGCTACACGAGCCTAGAAAAAAGTATGAGCCCTGTGGTGATTAAAATATATAAGCTTTGTATCAATTTCTGTGGTTCGCAAAGCCCCTCTTTTTATAGCTTGAAGGTAAGAAATGAATTTGGAGAAACGGGGTAAAGGAAAGGGAGATCAAATAAAAGAGGAGGTGGAGTTGCTCTCTATATAAGAAATAACTACATCTCCACAGAAATAGAGCACAACAATGACGAAAACTGTCTTGAATGCATTTGGGTCAATATAAAAGGGAGAAAAAATGACATTGCCATTGGTGTATACTATAGGCCACCCAACCAAACAGAGGAAATAGATGAACTTTTTGCTAGTCAGCTAACTAAGATATGTAGAAAGCACATCACCATAGTAATGGGGGACTTTAATTACCCTGATATCAACTGGGAGACAAACTCTGCACCAAGTGGAAGATCAAACAGATTCCTGACAAACCTAGCAGACAACTTTGTCTCCCAAAAAGTAGAGAAGGGAACTAGGGGATTAGCCATTTTGGATCTAATTCTCACTAACAGAGATGAAATGAT
>NW_015389019.1:82579-84129 GCF_001527695.2 Protobothrops mucrosquamatus
ACCACTTTACAATGCCTTAGTAAGGCCACACTTGGAATACTGCATCCAGTTTTGGTCACCACGATGTAAAAAAGATGCTGAGACTCTAGAAAGAGTACAGAGAAGAGCAACAAAGATGATTAGGGGACTGGAGGCTAAAACATATAAGGAACGGTTGCTGGAACTGGGTATGTCTAGTTTAACGAAGAGAAGGACGAGGTGGGACATGATAGCAGTGTTCCAATATCTCAGGGGCTGCCACAAAGAAGAGGGAGTCAAGCTATTCTCCAAGGCGCCTGAAGGCAGGACGAGAAGCAATGGGTGGAAACTGATCGAGGAGAGAAGCAACCTAGAACTAAGGAGAAACTTCCTGACAGTTAGAACAATTAACCAATGGAACAACCTGCCTCCAGAAGTGCTGAATGCTCCAACACTGGAAGTTTTTAAGAAGAGACTGGACAGCCGTTTGTCTGAAATGGAATAGGGTTCCTGTCTGGGCAGGGGGTTGGACTCGATGACCTCCAAGGTCCCTTCCAACTTTATTATTATTATTATTACAATGCAATTTATCTCTGTAGTATCTAATAATATTGCAACAACAGCAGGATTGAAAATGATGACAGCTGGAATCAAAGTAGGCTAAAACACTAACAGGTTGAGATATGCAGAGGACAACACTTTATTAGTTGGAAATGAAGAAGACTTAGAAGATGTATTTTATGAAAATAAAAATGGAAAAAATATAGAAAAATAGAAAATTGGCAATGTAGTCATATCACAGTAGACTGTAAATAAATTACTGCAAGAAAACAAAGTGCTTTACTTGAGTTTAGGTACAATAAGATTACTTGTGTAATATTATATCCAATATTCATATTTATTCAACAATCTGTATGTCAAATTGTATGTATTCATAAGAATTGATTAAAGCAGTTTAAGACAGCTCCAAACTCCCCAGCTTTTATCTAGGAGAACTATTGATAGTATGCCTTTATTTCATCCAGAAGAAACAGGATTATATATAGCACTTTCTACTGCCAGCTGTAGTACTTCACTTTATTCATTGCAGTAAGCCATATATCTGATTTTTTACTTACAATGATATACTTATATAAATCAGATATGTACTGACAAACTTTCTGAAAATGGTGGTGAAGCCTGTAACTGGACATTGTTTATTTCACCAGACTGTATTCGTCCTACATTAAGAAGGATTTGCTTCCCTTGCAAAAACAATTAGTAAACGTCAACAATTTAAAATAGAGCTATGCTTATATCTTAAAGCTTTAGCATTATCTAGTATAATTCCAACTGTGAGTTTAGATTTTTTTTCTGGGCTGCTTAACAGGTATGAATGAATTATGCAATTCTGCATATTTTCATTTAAAACAGGCGTAGTCAACCTTGGCTCTTTTATGACTCGTGGACTTCAACTCCCAGAATTCCTAAGCTGGCTCAGGAATTCTGGGAATTGAAGTCCACGAGTCATAAAAGAGCCAAGGTTGACTACCCCTGATTTAAAACATCTGAGAGCTATAAGAGCTTCAATTGGATGTGATAGTTGACTCGTC